>NC_064439.1:33804507-34104507 GCF_023343835.1 Lagopus muta
AGGATGCTTTTCGGTTAGCCAAGGAAAACTATTGTCACTGATTTAGAAAAGGCTTCCTTCCTCCCCTGTGCCACCCCAAAAACATCCTACTGTTCTTCTGGGCACAAGTCCTCCGGATTCAGGGCTGCTACTGCATAATTCAAAGAAAGACTAAAGTCAGCCAGGAAAACGTCCAAGCCCTAAAACACATTTATAGCTATCAGCAATCATTATTTCATACCTGACAGTAATCCCGTTAGCAAACAGCTATCCTCAATTATTGATCTTTCAATATGGGCTTTGAAGGTGAGTTGTAGATGACAGCTTTGAATTTTCTGTTTTCCAACAGGAATACTCTTGGCATGATTATGCTGGAAGTGCAGTGCAGATCACAAAACCTTTCCCCTCCAGACAGCCCCTGACAACACAGCCTGTGCTCCCCTGCCTGCAGCCCTTGGCCAGATCACTCCAACTGGGCCAGTGCCAAAAAAGCCCCCTGCATGGAGCCCATTCTGCCAGGCCTGCACCTATATTAGGTCTCATCAGTGCAATTATGTTATTAAAGATGTTTAAAACACACCTGCAAAATAAATGGTAAAAGGAATGAAAGAAAAGATGCAAAGACTACATCCAGCAAGAACACAGGAGAGCCATATCCCTTTTTACTAATTTATTTTTGGCAGTAGAGAGATGAACCTAATGGAGAACACAGGATTGGGAGGAGAAGCAGAAGGGGCGAGATGGAGGGGGCTATTTCTCAGGATGAGAGTGTGCAGGTGGCCATTTGTTCTGAGACAAGAACTCTCTTTTTCTGTACTCCAGGAAATGACTGGACGTTTCAAAAATATGCAAAAATCCCCCTTCAAGGTTTCCATCCCTCATCAAGGTTCCCTCCCTACCCTATTTGAGAAGCTCGTCTCTCACAGCTCTCTGGTTGCTTTCCACTGAACTCACTATAATGAAAAAACAACACAATTTCCACCAGCAAAATATCTATTCCGTGAACTGCGGACGCTCTTGGAATTGTCATTTTCTGGCAGTCACAAGCAACGGACTGCAATACACTACATCTGGGGGAAATGACAGAAAGAGTCTGCGCCATAAAGATCTGGATAGTGCAAGAATGTGCAAAAGTAAACAGAATTTCACAGAGATAAAACACACTTGACAGGTTTAAAGTACGGTAGTCAGCTCAGTAAGAAAAGAGAATATTAAAACGGAGTGGTTTCAGACGTTCTGAGCAGGACGTCTCTTAGCAGCCGCTGTGCCTCTGGGCATGGCTGCAGCTCCAGCACATCTTGGGAAGGCATCCTGCTCCCAGTTGGTGGTGTGCAGCTGGTCGGAAGCTCCAGGCATGCTTAACACAGCAGTGGTGTGCTGGGGGCACCGAATGGCAGGGCCAAAATCCTGACCTAGTGAAGGCTGACTCCAGACAAATATCCTATGTCTTGCATTCACTGTAATAGTGACTCAGTACTTACTGAATAAAGCCTACTAAAAAATTAGGTTTTGGAGGAACTGGAACTATGCAGATTGATATCAAGTGCCAGCCTGCACTGAAGGATGACACAGAATGAGAAATATTTTATACTGACATCTTGAGAATGAAATTATTCACTTTACGCTGAAGTGGCTCAGCTGACACTTCTGCACCAAAATGAGTTTCATGAATTCAATGTTCCTTCCCTTCTCTCCTCGCTATTTTTCAGTTCAGCAAGAGACAAACAATAAATGAAATGGATGCATCTCATTACGAGCAGCACTTCCAACAGGGCACCGCTCAGGCCAGCAGCACTCACAGATCAGAGCTCTGTCTGTGCTTTTGCCCACCCTGAGCCCACACGTGAATGAGGCTGCAATGCACTTGCCCAGCCTCAGCTTTTGGCTGACCGAGTAAAGCAGCAATCTGATACAGGCTAAAATATTAACAATATAGCTGGGAAGGGCAGAAAACCCAGAAAACTATTTACTGTACATGGCCTTTATCCCCTGTTCATTGTGTAATTCATCTAAATCCTGCTCTTTCATTCACTGAACTCAACGCCACCAAAGCAGACCGAGTTACTCCACACTTACACTGCTGTGCAGGATCTGCCCTGGAGTGTTCTTCAGAAAGCATTTTACATGAGCTGCATCTCTCAGGGCTCCGTGTGCCTGCAGCTCCCAATACCATTCTGATCCTCCCAGCCACTCTGATCCTCAAAAGCTGCTTTTGCAAGGCAATCCACATTATGGTTACAGATCTACTATAATAATTTCTCATCTGCCAAGTTAATTAACGTGTCAGAAATGGATCTCTATCTTCAGAACTTTATTTTTGCAAGTGTTTTTAGTATAAATGCCTTTACTGTACAAAAATGAACTAGACAAAATGTGCAGACACTTTATTCGACGTGGAAAGAAACCAAGGACATGGCCTGGCCCTGTTATGGTTGCAAAAATAAAAGGAGCATGGGGAACTTGGCCTTCCTAAGTGGAAACTCTCCATTTGGGTGGCCTTGCTGCAATCTGTGTGGGACTGGCAGTCATTGTCTTTGAATGAAGAGGCTGGCTTAACCTGGAATGCTATCAAATCCTCCCTTCCTAAGATCTTTCATTTGGCAGAGGTACTGACAGAAATTCTCTGGCTGAGAAAGCACAATCAAATCCTGTTATGTATAATATCTTGAGAAGGGGTCCATTAGTCTAAAACACTGTGTAAGTTTGACTGTGGTTGTTTAATGTTTTCTCCAGTTGCTGATTTATTTGAATTCTCCTTCAGACGAAAATCCCAGACTTGAAATATCTATCAAGGAGGAAAGAAAAAAAAGAAAGAAAAAAAGGATTTGCAAGGATCAGAGAGTTTTGAAAGGGCCAGATTAAATTATTCCATTAGGGCATAATACATTGCCCTCCATTTGCTCAACGCAGCAGGGATAACCACAGCTCAAACCATGAGGTTACTGGTTGGTTTACTGGGCAAGGAACAAGTTCAGAGACTGGTGCCTAGTACAAACAGCTGGAGTGGGGAGAAAAACCCTTCTGGTGTAAGAAAGGATGGGCCCTGTATCAGCATATCCTTCCAGACTGCCATGTGCCCAGTGTGTGCACAGCAATGAGTTACATACCAGCAGACTCCCACACTCACCCTTTCTTCCACAACAAAACCCGCCCTTCGGGTGGCAAGGCAGCCTGCAGTGCAGGTGCAGAAGCAAAGCCACAGAAACATACTCTGATGCCCAAGGCAGGATGCCAGTTCTGTGTGCCGTCATCTGCTTTCCCTTGTGCCTTATGTCAAGGGGCATTAAAAACACAGTTTTGCCTCCAGTTAACAGCAGGGCTTGAACTTCATGAACCCCCTCTGGCAGGCAGCATGCTCTCCTCCTTCCCACATGCTTTCCACCATCCTACAATGAAGGCTTGCATTTGCTTGCACACATCCTGCTGAGCACCATCCCAGCTTTGGGAATTTTGCTGTTTGTCTCACCAGCAATGGATTGAGTTCCTGACTGCAGCTTTTACTTGCCCAAGGAAAGCCTACAGGCTCTGACTCCTGGCTGCTTGCAAAGCCTGTCAAAAACTATCTGTGTATAGAGACTGCAATAGCGAACACCACATTTAAGGCTAAAAGGCAATTCTATGCCAAGCTCATTCTAGGTCACTAACTTCCTAAGGGCATTCTTCCAAGAAATAGTTTTATCTTGAGTAGTTCTGCCAGCCGAGAGAGACTGTGAGTTGCAATTAACCCCTTCTTCAAAAGAAAGAGCAAGAATTACCCACTCCTTGACATTCACCATTCGTTACTCATTCATGAATAAGACAATTCCTTTCCAGAATGGTATTAAAATATAAACTTACAAGGTAATAGTGCCTTCAAATGGAAAAAAAAATCTTCATCCTTTCAAAAACAATGGTTTTATAAGTGCATCTTGGGCAGTACCCACATTCCTTCTATAAAAGTGTGAGATTAAAAGTAAAGTCACATCAAAACCCACCATCAACTCCATTCAAAAGCTTTACTGTGCGGAAAATCCAGATACTCATCAGCAGAGTCATTGCAGGAAAAACAGGGAAATCTAAAAGGTACACAGACGGGGCTTTGAAGAAAGAGCAGAAACCACATACAAAATGCAATGTGACTATTTAAATGTTTGGAGGAGAACAGCATTAACCAGCCTGAAACAGCCCAACCAAAACACATGGAGTTTGCACACCTTCTTCAGCCACTACCAGGAAACTGCCGCAGAAGGCACCTCAAGTCTGAGCTGCTGACACTTGAAGGCAGGGCGCCCTGCCTTCTTCTGAAACAAGCTTGGGCCATCAACAAGAGTGCACAGGAGAAAATCATGGTTTCTCTGAGCTTAGATTCTAAAAGGCTTTTGCTTTAGTTAAACGTTAATTTTAAGACACCAGTCTAGTGCTCAGGAAGCATCCATAAAGCAATTCTAACATAAGTATTTTTGGAAAGTGGAGAACAGAGCAGAGAACAAACAGCACCACGCCAATGTACACACGATTCACTGACCTCCCTTCCTCTCAAAAACAATGTGGGAGAGGTGGGCAATGCTCTGAGAAGGGCAAGAGAGAACAGACTAGCTCCTGTGTGGAGAGTGGCTGAGCAGACAAAGACCTTACAGGCTCAATGCAGAAATGACTATGGGGAAATAAACGTCTTCATATTAACCAGTGAGCAATGGGTTAAAAAGAAATGAAAAGAAACAGTCCTCCTCACAAAGTGTCCCTAAACTGTGTAATTCCTTTTCATTAGATGCAGTGGATAATTAATTGTGAGAGATTCAAGAAGTGATGAAGATAACTTATGGAAATATATATTTATTTATGCTATTATCTATTAGTGTATTGATCTCAAGAAGTCCACAACTTAAAACAAGCATGGCAGGGTATTCTGGAAAACGCCACCAAATGGGGGAGAGCAGTGCTGGGGATGCGATACTGGGCTAAGCAGACCCTTCCTCTGACTTGGGACAGCAAGTTCTCCTGCTGATGTCACCACTCATTTCAGCCCTCAGGACAAACATTCTTTATTGCCTCAGATACAGCAAACCAATGGGTGATTTGTCTGTGCCTCCGTCTACAGACATTTTCTAAATTCTAAATGAAGAGTCAGATTCTCTTTTCCAGGCTAAGGGATGCGAACCAGCATCCATCATTGTAATGACACCAGAGCAAGGCTCTGGAGCTTACAGAAGCCTCTCTCTGATTCAAAAGCAAACTCAACTATATGTTACCATTATGATAAAAGAGGAAAAGGTTCATAGCTCAATACTATCTAAAGGATTCAATTAATACCAGAAGATGTTTGAAACAGCTTTGCACAGTTATAGAATTTCCCCAGGCTTATGGTCAGAGATCTGCAAAATTGAGACCTGTTAAGCGGTAACTATTCCAACGTGCTGGTTTGGTTTTTGTTTTTAAATCCTCCCTTGAAAAATGTGGGTTTTTTTCCTAGGGAATGTGAAATAGTTATTATTCCTCAGATTACACCAGAAAACCTGCACTCTGTGTAAACACCACAGGACAAAAAAGATACACACAAAAGATAATGCTCGAAAATGCTGCAGCTACATCTAGCTACATCTATCCGGCTGGAGTCACTTTGACTTGAAATAAGGAACGTGTCAACTTGTTGTTTTCTTATTTTCCAGCACTACAACAGAGGCCAAAGTAAAAACATTTGCCAGTGGAACAGAAAGAGCCTGAAAAGGGCACCCCAGGAGTGACGCGTGGATCAGCATCCTGCCAGCTCCTGCTGCTTTTACCCCAAGCCTTGTGATGGCTGGATCTTTCCCTAAAGCAGCAGTTTCAGCATTCAAACAACCTGGTAAGAATCTTAACTTTGATTTAGAATTGAAAAATCATCACCACACAATAAAAAGAGAAATCTTGGTAGCAAAATGAAAATACCATCCCTAAAAGCTTCAGTATCAGAGAATGAGCTTAAAAACATTTTTTAAAATTGTAAGTCTAACTTAAGATCACCAGGGACCTTACTCATCAATTTTGAAAGCTTGGTTTCAGCAGCATCCATGACCTGACTGAAAATCTGTTATGGAATTGAGTCAGAGAAGACTGAAAGTTACACTGTATTAACGACACCACAACTGAAAATACAGAAGAAAGTAGAAAGATGCTGAGTTAACTATATATATGTAGTGTAAACACGAATGAATTAGTGCTCTGGGAATCCAAACTAAACTACTAGGGAAGGAAGAAAGAGGACACATGATCATTTTAGCAAGCCCAGCTGTTTTACAGAAACATTTCACATAAGTGACCTTTATCAGACTTGGAGAGTCCCAAAATTTTACTTCAGTTACACAGCTGCCAACACCAAGACTGCCATCTATTTAGAATTATTCCCTTGGATCACCATGTGCTAGCAGGATTTTAAAGAGAGACGATTCTTAACAATGGTTACAGTCACTCCTGCCAGGCTGCATAATGGCACTGGTGGATGGGCAGCTGACCTTCACACAGTGTCCAGCACCTTCAGGGCAATCCCCTCAGCTGACTGCCCAGTGGCAGCGTTAATGGCATGGCAGTGATTTTCCATGACACAGGAGGAAGCTCACACTGGGCTGGGGAGCTGCCAAGAATTTTGAAGAGGTGACCTGATAGGCAAACAGGTGGAAACAGGGATGACGAGGGGTAGGAAGAGGCGATGACAGGTCACTTCAGTTTTTACCCTCCTGGTGAGTCCCTTTTGACCCACTTCCTGCATGACAGCAGGTGACACTGTGAAAGCAGCTGTCCAGCTGGTCACAGCTTCTCTCAGTTGTTGCCTTTGTCATTCAAAAGGTTTGAGCAGTTCCAGGGCTGACAAGTCAGCACCCTCAGGGTTACACAGGACCCTTTGGATCCTCCCTGCCCTCCATGGCTCCTCTAAGCCATAGCTACTACAGAGAGACATGAAGAAAGCAGCATTTTAAGTTACCACAAAGTAGAATCAAAGCTACTAGTCTAAGCATAAAGAGAGCAACCCACAAGGAACTGCGTGCAGAGGAAATAATGGCATAATTTTTTACTGTACTGTAACTATCATCATAAATCTGATTTGCAGTAACATTTCATTAAGCTTTCAGGGTAGCAAATACTCAACCCTGCAGTCAAGGTTGGTCTGAACTTTAAACTAAAACTAAGGAAAGATGGAAATGGGGTTCATGTAAGCTATTTTTCTCAGTGACGATACAGAGTTGTTACTTTACATTCTTCAATTTGTATGTTGAAGGTTCACCTAAAACGGACCAGCGTCTGCTTCTTGGTAGGCAGAGCAGACAGCCTGCACACGCATTGTCATTAACACGATGTTCTGCAAATGAGGTCAGTTTTTGAATGGTGCTGAGAATCCAAATTAAAAATTTATGATGGAAGGAAGAAGCGACAAGGCATTTGTACACTGACCTTTAGGTCATTACAACTTCCCTAACGTACAGGCAAATGGAGCAAGTGCAAGAGCTGAAGTTGGTGACCTACAGACCTCAACTCTTGGAGGTCCAGGGTCTCTGTCACAGACTTCCAAAGCACCTATTCAAAACAAATCATGTATGCCTGATAAACAGGCACAATGATTCAGAATTACACGACCTTTTAGCTAATCAATCCATCTGCTTGTCAGATACAAGCAAAAGACTTCTTTGTGTCCTATATAACCGTCTTCTCAGAAGACAAGTGAACCATTGGTTCCGAGAATATGTAATTACACGAGTAACAAACAAGGGCCTACACAGTGTGCAAGTGCCTGTGGTGGTACGAAGAAACCCTGTGACTGAATTCCTAGAAAGGAACATTTCTGATGGGTTACTCACACTGCCCTGCCTCGTGTTTTGGAATTATGCAGCACAGAAGAATTTTAAAAAGCTGTGCGCCATCACTGGAGTCCAAAGCTACTCACCAGCTCAGAAAGAACAAAAATGGGCAGCCCTTAAGCATCACTAAGCTTTCAGAAGGATGAACTCCTTTGCTGTAGAACTCCATCCCTCTCTGTGTAACAGAAGATGGAAAAGCAAACAGCTCAACACTTTTTAAACATCTATCTCAGGCCACTAAAGAGACACATATCATCCATCCTTGGTTTTATGTCGTGTGTTTTCTTTCCCTTTGTCTCTCCTTTTTATTATACAGGGACAGTGATTATTCCCCCACAAACCATAATGCAGTGCAATAGCACCAAGCTGAGTGCAATTTCTGTGGGCAAATGTGGACGCATCCTTTCCTAACAAAGTCAGCCACATTTTACTATTTTGTCGTGCTACTAAAAAGCTCTGAAGAAGGAAATAAAATGAAAACCTCAATAAAGCATGGATACTACGTAAAATAACAGTAATGCATACAGACACGGCATCATACAACTTGTGCATAATATACTCATAACAAAACCTTAAGCACTGACAGTCCTGAACTGATGTAATAATTTTCCTACAATTACTGTTCAAAAAGCTCTTATCTGTATTTAAGAACAATGGTGAACACTACAGAAAATCATTTCAGAACTTGCATTAGCACTCGCCAAATAAAATACAGCTGACACTTCTGAGCACAGAATCCCCAGTGCTCCTTTTTAAACTTAACTCTACACAGTTTTATCTGGAAGACTTCTGGAAAACAAACCCTGGTATTTATACAGCTGTAGTTTGAACGGGAGCTTAACTGGAGTTCCTGCATTTATTGACAGACTACAAACCACTTATTTTCAGCCAGCTTGGAGAAACTTTAGTATTACAACCACAGCAGCTACTCAACACCTTCAGAAGTCACCATCGTGACTGGTGCACAAGCAGAATAAGCAACGGCCCATTATAAACACTGGTGCAGTTTTAAACATCTTTATTTAAGCATAAGTCAAAATAAATATTTTCAGCTAGCCAAATTCCCACAGCATTCTCTGAAGCACGGACATTTAAGTGGCAGGAGTGCCACCTGGTGGTTAAGCACAAAAACAATTCGGGTTGTGCATATTGCCTTCAAAACTTCTGGCTGACAGGTGTCAGCTTCTGCCTTTTGTGTTAAAAAGTAATTTGAAGGATCATTTCCAACATTCACAGAATGTTGTAAGTACAAAAATACTTAAATCCGAGACATCAGTGAGACTTGCTTATCTCTTGTGCCTGGAGTGAAATCATGATACAAATGCTGCACAAATACTTTTCCCAAGGCTTCACAGATGTCACAACCTACTAAAACATACAAATTATCACCATTTTAAGTAAATTCTTAAGTGCAGTGGCCTGTAAATCAAGAAGTAGTCTTGGAACCACGGTACTTTGGAGCATATTCTTGCAACTTTCTTCTGTCCTAAAAACATTTCATTTTTGAATAAAGTGAACTGTGTGCATCTCTTATCTAGGAAATGACAGAACCCAACAAAACAAGACTTAATATTCAGAAATTGTGGTATTACAAACAGAACAGACAACCACAGCCATTTTATGTTTGCTGCAAGAGTCAAACCACAGCGTGAGAGAGAACATACGGGTAAATAAGAATCCACTTTGAATTCAAGTTCATTCACACATTACTAACTGTACAGGGGTACAAAAAAATGTTGTTTTCTTCTGTTTAATTTCACACAAGTGTAAATCATTATGTCAGATACCCATTTGATACAGCTACCAAAGCTGTCTGCTCGCGTGTTTCACCCACAAGTTATGAATACAATGGCACTTTCCTTACACTCACAGGAGTAAAAACAATTTACCAGCAGAACTGGTTCTGGACCTCATTATTTTCCCCATACTCAGTATATGCTGGGAATATGAGGGCACAAAACCAAGGAGATAGATAGCAAGTTCCATCAAAACTTCAACTCTGTACAGCACCATACAGAACCACGGAGTCCTATTGATTTCTAAATTCATCTCTCAACATTTCAGCTCTCTGCCATTTCATGCTGGTATACACACACTAAACATACTGAACTTCTCTGCATAGTGTCTAAGAAATTACTGCTAAATAACTGTTCTAATTTCAGAGTAAAACTCTGTACACATCCTCTGCATATTGATTTGAAGTCAATTACGATCATAGTGCAGGTCTTCTAGAGTATGTGTCCCAAAAAATACTAATAAAATGCTTAACCCTATTGAAAACAAAACAAAACAAAACTTATGTTGATGTCCCAGAAAATTCTTTTACAAGTTATTAAGACAGACAATTATTGCACGTGTTTCCCACAGCAGCAAGAACTTCCAGGCGGAGCAAAATGTCTCTTCCCAAAATTGTCATTCCCATAATTTCCTTATGTTAAAGCAGCAACAGTTCATGATGGATTCATCAGCACTTTACCAGTTCCTTGTTTGTCAAAGGTTCTGCAATGACTTCATCACGCATGAACTGTTCCTAGAGACAGCAAGTAAAGTTTTAGTTTGTTTGGGTTTTGTTTTTCTCTTGGATCTCCTCTTCCTCAGAAAAGCATCAAATAACCATTTTGTTTTCTAGTCTGGGTATAACTGGCACAAAATTCTCTCCCCAAAGATCAAAGAATGGCTTCAGTTGGAAAGGACCCTAAAAGCCCTCCTACTTCCAACCCTTTGCCTTAGGCAGGGTTGCCAACCACCAGATCAGGCCTCCCAGGGCCCCACCCAACCCGGCCATGCCACCTTCACAGACGGGGCATCCACAGCTTCTCTGGGCACTCTGCGCCACTGCCTCACCATCCCATGAATAACAAATTTCTCCTTGACATCTAACCCTCTTTTATTTTAAAGCCATTCCCCCTCATCCTATCGCTATCAGACTGTAAACAGGAATTATTTTTTTTTAAATAAGGTTCCTTTAGGTACTTGATGACCACAGCTTTCTCCAGGCTGAGCAGGCCCAGCTCCCTCAGCCCATCATCATAGTGAGGTGCTCCAGCCTTCTGAGCATCCTCAAGACCCTCTTTCAGACTCACTCCAACAGCTCCGTGCCCTTTGCATGCTGGGACCCCCAGGCCTGGATGGAGTACTGCAGATGGAAGCTGCAGCATGCCTCATAACTAACAAAAGCCGTTTGGCCAGGTGACCGCTGCTGGAGTCACGGAGGCTGTTTTGCCTGCATTTCATCACAGTGACTCAAAGCCAGCACGTTCTAAAGCTCAGGAACAGCAGGACATGCGGGGGACCAGAAAAACAATTGGGACAGGAGACGGCGCCACGAAAGGAAAGGCCACCGGCTGCCTACCAGCCACGTCTCATCTTTACGAGAGGCTTTTAGAAGCCACCATCGCACCTTTCTCAGGAAATGAGAAGCCCACCCTCGGCCCGCACCCACCTGGTCATAGATGACGCGCAGGATGAGGGAGCAGCTGGGGCAGGTGGCCACGTCCTCTCCGTTCTCCAGATCCTCCTGCAAGAGCCCGCCATACACGGTCACGCACCGGTCCGCACGCCCGACGCCTAACGCCGCCTCCCCCTCATCGCCCCCCGCCGTTACCCGCGTGATGAGGAAGCGGTCCCCGCAGGGGCACGGGTAGCTGTACGTCTCCGTCTCCTCATCGTACTCGAAGTCTTCGATCTCCACCTCATCGTGGAACACCGCCATGGCGCTGTCGTACGGCGGGGAACGCGCCGGAAGAGGCGGGGAGGCGCATGCGCGACGGCTTCGCGCGCGCCCCGCCTGCCACGTGACAGAGGCGCTTTCCGTCACGTGACGCGGTGCCGGTAGGGGTCGCGGCGTGAGGGGGGGGAGCGGGCGCTGCGCCCTCTGACCCATTGCCCGCGTGCGACCCCGGGCGGCTGAGGGGACGGGACCGCGTGGTTCGTGCGCTCCTTCGCTCTGGGTCGGAGGGAAAGCGCTTCGTGGTGACGATCTATGGGATGTGGGCGGGGAGTATCGCTCACCTGGTTTGTAAAAAGGGCTCTGCGCCGCTCCGTTAAGCGTCCCCGCTTCCCCCTCGTTCCGGTCTGCAGCAGTTTGCTCTCCATGCGGTGCGGCTAAAGGTCTGTCTCTCCCTTCAGATGCACGGATAGGACTGAGGAACGGAGAGGCCGCGGCGGTAGATGTCACGGTGCGTTAACGCGGGGCTTCTGGCTCTCGGGGTAAGGAGAAGGAGCTCCTCTGCAGGGGAGAGGAGCAAAAGAAGCGCGCATTTCTCTGTGCAGAGCGATGGACGAAAGGGAGGGTTTGGGGTGGGTGTCGGAGAGGGTATTTCTGTAAGGTGGGGTAGGAAGAGGGAGTAGAAAGAGCGTCCCATCAGAAGGGGAAGCCTGAAGTGCTTGCGCTCAGAGGACGGGAGAGCAGGGAGCTGGGCAGATGGCGTGGGGGGCAGAGGCTGTTCCCATTGCAAAGCCGGGACTCAGGGCTGCGTGTGGCGGAGCGGAACCTGGGCTCCTTAAAGAGATTCTGGAATGCTTTAGTTGCGGCGTATTATTGCAGGACTGGAAAGTGATTGATGATGCTGTAATCCAGGCCCAGCAGGTGCCCGCACTGGGAGCTCTGCTGTGCAAGAATTAATGATTTAGGGCAGTGTCTCTTTGAATGCGTAGGACAGCAGTATTTGTTTCTTGACATGACAGCCATCAAACTGCGATTACCTTTAAAGGACTGTCAACCCGAGGAGCACAATTAAGTTAAACCAAGTACATAAAATAAACAGTCAAGTATCTTTGTATTAGATTTCAAAGTTGGGCCACGTATTTCCCAGCAGATGTCACTGTGGTTGGTAGCAGTTCATTGCAGACAGGGTTTTGAAGCATGCAAAATGCTTTAAAAAAGGAAAAATCTTTGCTGTCAGTGCTTGGCTTCTGAAGTGAGGCATTGTACTTTGTGATTCATTTTGTTGTGCGATAGCTTTAGTTATAGTCACAGCTAATAGAATAAGCTGCTTACATAAAACCATCCCCTTCCACACTTTTTTTTTTTTCCTTTTAATTGGTTTAGACTTGGAAGTGTAAACCAGGAGATATAGGTGGATGTAACCAAGATACATTGTCTGAAAGACTCTGGATTATGAAGTGTTCTGATAAATCTGAGTAACTCACTGCAGGCTTTTCAGACTGACTGTGCTGATATTGTTGAACGTGATTGCTTCATTACATTTTCTTCATTACAGTTTGTCTTGCTAACGTACTGCAAGAACAGTAATAATGTTATTGTGCCTTCTATACTTTCACATGAAGGAAGTACTAAGGTGTTTTGTTTGAATAGAGAATAGTCTTTGTGTGCTGTAGCAAAAACTTTTTGAAGTAATTTTGCCCACCATTAGCAGAGGAGTTGTGAATAATTCCATTTTGAAAAGTTGCAAGCTGCTGTGTAATTAAATGCTAAAGAGCTATTGCAAATTATGGACAGCAAATATTTCTTGTGCTTGAAAGTGGGCACTTTCAGTACTTACAGTAAATGTGTTCCATTTCTGAGCAGCCTAATTTATGAAAGCTCTGCTTCCCATTTATAAAGATTACAAATGGAACAAATCACTGAGTGACCAGCCAGTGCAGCTGTTGTGAAAGCCTCGACAGTATAGACCTGATTAGTGAAGCAAGCTGGATCATTGCCATTTAAAAGGGTTCAAAATGAATGAAAAACAAAAACAAATTGAAAATAAATTATGTGCTTTAAGAGAATGCAGGAAAAGGGATTTAAATGAAAGTAAATGATTAAGACTGCTTTGGAGAAGCAAGGGACTGCTTTTTAGAACTCATATAATAGTGTGAGATAGGTGAGGATAGTGTGACAGACAGTTATGCTGATCCATTATAGGAAAAACAAAGGCAGTAAGAAATACCTTTTGGCTTACTATAAACAGTTTCCCAAATTTGATAAATTAAGAATACTTTTGACTTGCTTTGAAAATTGTTGGTAGGTTGCTCTGAAAGTAATGCCTCCCTCAGTGTGTGTTTGTGCATAACACCAAGATGCGTGGTGTGGTTGACATGCCTGAGGGATGGGATGTCATCCAGAGAGTCTTAGACAGGCTTAAGCAGCGGGCCCAGACAAATCTCATGAGTTTCAAGAAATCTGAGTGCAAGCTCTTGCACCTGGGTTGTGGTGACTCCTACAATCAGTACAAGCTGGGGAATGTAAGGATAGAGTAGAGTCCTGCCAAAAAGGACCTGGGGGTATTGGTGGATGGTAAGCTGGACGTGAGCCAGCAATGTGCCCTCGCAGCTCAGAAAGCCAGCCATATCCTGGCTGCATCAAAAGCAGCGTGGTCAGCAGGGCGAGGGAGGTGATCCTGCCTCTCTGCTCTCCATCGGTGAGGCCTCGCCTGGAGTACTGTGTCCAGATGTGGAGTTTTCAGTACAGATGTGGACTTGTTGGAGCCTGTCCAGAGGAGGACCTCAGAAATGATCCATGAACACCTCTCTTATGAGGACAGACTGATAGAGCTGGGGCTGTTCAGCCTGGAGAAGAGAGGACTGGGGAAATCTGAGAGCAGCCTTTCACTATCTGAAGGGGACAATAAGAAGTGGACAGACTCTTTAGCAGGGTCTTTAGCAGGACAAGGGGAAATTGTTTCAAAATAAAGGAGAGGAGATTTAGGTTGGATGTAAGGAAGAAATTTTTTACAATAAGGGTGATGGAGCACTGGAACAGGTTGCCCAGAGAGGTGTTAGAAGTCCCATTTCTGCAGACGTTGAAAGTTAGGCTGGATGGGGCTCTGAGCAACCTCATCTAGCTGTAGGTGTTGCTGTTCATGGCAGGGGAGTGGGTCTAGATAACCTTTAATCATGAATCACCAATGTTGGAAAGGACCTCCAAGATTACAGTCCAACTGTACACCAACCACCAATATTTCCCCACTAAGCCATGTCCCTTAGTACATCTAAATACTTACTGAACACCTCCAGAAATGGTGACTCAACCACATCGCTGGGCAGCGTGTTCCAGTGCCTAATCACTCCGAGAAGAATTTTTTCCTAATGTCCAACCAGAATCTCCCCTGGTGCAACTTGAGGCTGTTCCCTCTACTCCTTGTCAATAGATACCATGGGAGAAGCTGATCCCCACCTCACCACAACCTCTTTTCCTGCACTTGTAGGGAGCAATGAGGTCTCCCATGAGCCTCCTCCAGACTGAACAATCTCAGTTCCCTTAGCCACTCTCCATGAGACTTGTGCTCCAGACCCCTCACAGCTTTATTGCCCTTCTCTGAACATGCTCCAGGGCCTCCCTGTCTTTCTTGTAGTGAGGGGCCCAAAACTGAACACAGCACTTGAGGTATGGCCTCAGCAGCGCTGAGTACAGAGGGACGATCACCTCCCTGTTCCTGCTGGCAACTACTTCTGATTCAAGCCAGGATGCCATTGGCCTTCTTTGCCACCTGGGTACGCTGCTGACTCATATTCAGCTGAGCAATCAGCCAGCAGCTCCAGGTCTGTTTCTTCCACATAGTCTTCCCGCTGCTCTGCCCCAAGCCTGTGGCATTGCCTGAAGTTGTGGCAAAACTGCTGGACCTGGTGCTTGGTGTGGCTGAACTTCATCCCACTGGCCTCAGCCTGTGCAGATCCCTCTGTAAGGCCTTCCTATCCCCAGGCAGATCGACGCTTCCTTCCAGCTTGGCGTCATCTGCAAATGTACTGAGGGTGCACTCAATTCCCTTGTCCAGGTCACCAATGAAGATATTAAACAGGGTAGGTCCCAGTACCAATCCCCAGGGAACACTGGTTGCCAGCTGGATTTAACTCCATTCACCAGCATTCTCTGCCTGGCCCTCCGGTCACTTCTTTACCCAGCCAGGAGTGTACTTGTCCAAGCCACAGGCTGCCAGCTTCTCAGAAGAACGCTGCATGAAAAGCTGTGCTGAAATCTGAGTAGCCTTTCCCTCATCCACCAGGTGGATCACTTGACCATAGAAGGTCAGGTTGGTCAGGTAGGACCTGCTTTTCATGACCCCATGTTGTCTGGGGATCCCCCAGCTGTCTCACACATGCCATGTGATCTCCCTCGAGATTTGTTTCATAACCTTCCCTCGCACCGAGGTCAGGCTGACAGGCCTGTAGTTCCCCTGATCCTCCTTACAATCCTTCTTGTAGATGGGAGTCACGCTGGCAAGCCTCCAATCCTCTGGGACCTCCAGTTGACCAGGAACACTGATAGATGGCAGAAAGCAGCTTGGCAGTCACCTTCACCAGCTCCATCAGCATCCTTGGGTGAATCTCATCTGGTCCCATGGACTTGTGACAGTCCAACTGAAACAATTCTATGATTCTATTAATTTCCATGCAAATGATAACAGATTCAAAGAGCACAATACACTACCTGATAGAGCTAAGTATCATAGTTTTGCTGATGGTACATTCTGTCACAATCATCCAAGCTATCGGTAAGGTTAATGAACGATACCAGCCTCAGTATCAAACTCAGGGTAGTCTTGGTTACTAGCCAGCAGTCTTGCCTAGTTGTATATAAGAACAAACCATGTCGAACAGTGGGTATTTTATTTAATAAATATTAATGTGGGTTTTTCCAGGAACTGGTGATTCTAAAGACAGCCTGCTTATCATGGCTCATGTTACCACTTACATGGGCTTTACTATTCCTCACCTACTGAGAAGTGCCTGCAGACTTTGTCCTGCTCATTCTGCGCTGGTGGTGTTGAGGCACTCTGCTTCTTGTTACTGTACAGTGAAAGGGTAAGTTATCCATCTACAAACACTTCTATTTTTTGAAGAGAATGTCATGATAACACTTTGAAATAACAAATGACAAGTTATTACATACCTGTAAATACTTTGTGATCTCCCATTTATATTGCTGCATATAATTCTGATTCAGAACTGTGCCACCTGGAACGTCTGCTGGATTACACTGACAAATAATTGGATTAATAGAAATTCATATCAGTAAGACACAGTAGTACAGATGTCAAAAAGACAATTTGTTTGCTTCTTGTTGCAGCACGGCACAATCAAAAAGGAAAATGGATCACCTTGAGAGAACAGCAAATAATTTTCGCCAGGAGGTTAGTGGTCTGTTCTTTAGGATGTTACTAAGTTTTCTTTTTGGTGAAGAAATTGGGTAATTGTATTTGATTCACAGGCTTCAGTTTCTCTTCACATGGAGTCTTTTTCACTTTTTTTTCCCCCTCATTTTTTGTATTTGATACTGTTGTAAAGTGGTGGATTTTGTGGTCAATAGAGGGAAAGTAGTGAGGTATAAAAATTATTGTGATTCTGTTTACTTCAAGTTAGACAAGAAATTGAATAGAATTCTGGTTATGTGGACTTTGATAAGCAAACAGAGGCTTTTTCAGAGAATTGGGGCACTTTTTGATTGATAAACCCCGTCTTTAATTCCCAGAACTTTGGGCAGTGGTGCCTAGTTTTTCTTCATTCTTTATATAGCTTTTCTCAGTGTTAACAAGTTGATGATGACAGGCCAGTCCTGCCTTTGCCACAGAGCAGAACAAACAGTATGTGCCTCACACTATGCAGCATTAATGGTTGTGTATATTATAAAACAATATATATAGAAGAGATTTAGCACCTGTGGCATAGGTTGTCGGTGGATGAGACAAATATAGGCTCATTGTACCTGTTAGCAAAGCTACCAGGAAACCATTTGTCTCAGAGCTGTGCTTCAGTAACTCCTGTCCAGCATTAGCACTTCCTTGGGTAGGGGCCAGCAGCCTTTCACATGGGTCTGACTGATGCTAAATTAACTCAGTACATGGACAGAGTGCCTGTAGCAACAGGTGTAGATGCCCATTTTTGCTTCTGACATGGACAAAAGTCTTGCAGTTTTGCAGCCATGTTTTCATCTTTGATACTTCTGACAGCTTGGCTTGCTAACTTTTTCTGCCCAGAACAAACGTGGGGCAGCTTGAAAATAAAAAGAAAGGTGTTGAGAGCTCTGAGCTGGTACAGACAGCTGCATAACGTCTGAGATCTGAAGGAAGCCATATGAATGAGGTGGAAGAACTGGGCTGAGTGGATGTCAGCAGGAAGTTCTTCATAGAGAGAGCGGTGAGGTGCTGGAACAGACAGCCCAGAGAAGCTGTGGATGTGGTGTTCAGACCAGGTTGGATGGAGCCCTGGTCTAGTACCAGATCTGGAGGCTGGAGTCTCTGCCTGTGGCAGGGGGGTTGGAACTTGATGATCTTTGGGATCCCTTCCACCCCAAGCCCTTCAGTGATTCAGTTCTGTGAGAAATTCTCCACATGTCAGAGGGTTGTTTCTTTTTTTAAGTGCTTGATTTATTCTTTGTTACTTTTTCCCCAACCACTTTAAAATCAGTTTATTTTAAATCCTTTGCTTGGTTTTAAATTCCACATAATCAGCAGTTGGCTTCTCCTAGTCTATATTGCCTTATTTGGCCACTGAAGTCCTTTAGAAAGATGAAAGAATCATAGATCTGTGTTGCATTAGTGTGCATGCCAAACTGTATCTCCTGTTGAAGACTGGTAACGTGAAGGACAAGAACAAGTGCCTGATGCTTTGAAATAAAATGGCAAGGTCCCAAATAGTGTCCTCCCATCTCACTGCAGTTTTGCTGTGTTTTGGCCATCACACTTGTGATTTTCCAAAAATACTGTCTGAAGGTCTTTGATCACCCTGACAAATCTAACTTTTGTAGTATGCTGATTAAGGATTACATTTCCAGCTCTCTCAGATGTGTTGGCCAAACAACAAATTGGGGAGTGCTCAGAAGAGTAAAGAAGGGAAGGAAAAAGATCCAAGCTTAATGTCAATTTCCTGCACTTTAAGTTTCTCCATTAAACCAACCATTTAAGTAATTAATTTGACATTTGTCTTGTTAACAGAGAAAGACTGTTTTTCCCTTTTAATAGTATCTGCTAAAGTGGAAAGGAAATGTTTGCTACTTTATTTTAAATTGGCAAACGTCCTGCTGTTTTGTGGGACAGTAGATGTGTTCAGATGCTGCTTTATGAAGAAATTAATTTCCTGCCATGTGTTTTAAATTAGAGCCTAGCTTCTTAAGTTGTTTTCTTTTTTAATTTATTTGATCTTACACAAATGAAGTGGTGAAGTTGTGGCGAGTTACTCGTATTTCCTAATGTAGTAAGTGGCATTTGCATTTTTAAGAGTATGTGTATTGGCCTGTTTAGAAAATACATACAGCATTATTTGTAGAAGTAAAAATATAATAATTATCACCCCCTCTCCCATCATCTCCCATCATCAGGCATTTTTATCTTATCATCCATGTTGTACTGATGAGCATCAAAGTGTTTAAATTGCGTGTAATAAAGTGGGAAACTCCTCCCCATGTGATCCTGTAGCTAGATTTGCTTTTTATTTCCTTCCTGCTTTCCTCCCACCCTTCCTTCCTTCCTTCCTCCCACCCTTCCAGTACAGTTTTCCCATCCCCTCCCATCTGGTTGCCAAACAAAACTCTTGTATTAACTAGAAATGAATGCTTGTGTCACAGTTTCCTGTGTTCGGAGATCATAGAAATGGTCAAATGGGTACGTGTGTAAATCAGTAACACAAGGCGTTCAATGACATGAAACTAGATACAAATCCAGAGTTCTCCCAGTGACTTCAGTAGCAGCTGAGCTTTTGCATGTTTCCTTTGTCAATTTTCACATCAGAGATTTGTTATTGTTGCTGGGAAGATAAAGGAGCGTTTGCTTTGTGCAAACGTGGTGGCCTGTAAGTACAAAACCATTTCTGCATTCACTAACTGGATCTATTCTTGTTTCTCTACCACAGTGAAAAAACATTGGTGCTTTAGGTAGTGAAATGGTGCAGGTAATGTGAAGTGCCAGGTATCTCTCTTACAGATTCTGGAGTACTTTTGCTGCAAATACTGTTCACATCATGCAGGTATTTATTTTTCTTTTGTTAGGTTATTTCACAAGCCAAAGTGTGTGGAATCACCAGTGAATCAGAGACCGTTAAGAGACTACGTTTGGCCATCACAAATAAAGATTTTACTTTCAAAGCAGGACAGTGGTAAGACCTTATGATATATAAGAGAAAAATCATTAGCAACAGTGTTAATGGCTTCTGATAACTGGGTACTGAAAAATGGTAGTAATTTATATAATAGGATGTTGTTACAGGACAACGGGAAATGGCTTCAAACTAAAAGAGGACAGAGTTAGATTGGATATGAGGAAGAAGTTTTTTGCAGTGAGGGTGAGACACTGGAACAGGTTGCCCAGAGAGGTGGTGGGAGCCCTGTGTACCTGAAAACATCCAAGGCCAGGCTGGACAGAGCTCTGAGCACCCAATCTAGCTGTAGGTGTACCAGTTCATGGCAGTGGACTTGGACTAGATGACCTCTGAGGGTACCTTCAACTGAAACAGATCTATGACTCTAAGATATTTTATTATTCATGGCTCAGAGGAGGTGCTGTTATATGGCTAATTTTATTAAATATTCTAATACTTATTTCTATAGAGCAAAAGTATTTTTCTTTGGTTACTGTGTGTTACAAGACTTCTTCAGTAGTATTTTAGGATGGAATACAATAGAATATTTCAGTTGGAAGGGGCCTATAAAGATCATCAAGTCCAGCTGCCTTTGAAGTACAGTGCACTTTATTCTGCAAGTTCTCTACAGTTTTTATTTACCAGTTGTTGGTTTTTTTCTTTTTACAACAGAGCAGGAACTGCTGATGATGAGGTTTTTAATATTTTCAGTTTAATTTTGTACTTAAAGCAGAATTGCCTGTTGTTTTTTTTTTTCCCCCCTTGGAAGTTTCCTCTCTGAAAGAAAGGGGGCTGCTAAGCAAGCTTCATATAGAAATACAATCTGCAAACTTGAAAATAAAGTCTAATTGCTGAGCCTCTGAAGGAATTAGTAATTGTTTAAGCAAATGCACAGCTCTACCCTCCCCTCCACCCCCCGTAGGAACACAGTGGATTTTCATGTTTGTCTTTTCTTATTAGGAAATGCTCCCACTCCATCACTTCCATCCCCAAAAATTAATTTAAAAATATGAGTAGTTGCTTTTGCATTGGTCATTTAAAAGATTCTTAAACTTTTTCTTGGCTTAGGCCACCTGAAAGCGGTTTTACTGGAATCAAACTATAGCTGCGAGGGTACAGCATACATTACTCTTACAGTGTTAACATGCTGGCTTTTAAATTTAGAACCAGAACACAAGATGTTGATTGCAATAATTTGTGTTTGTGGAGTAATTTGCTGCAGTTTTTGCACATGTGCTGTGACTCATATTAAAATTCTTGCTTGCCCATACTCAGAAAGTTCATTTACCCTCCAAAAATGCTCTAGCAATTATCATACTGAAAGCGTTAATTATAATTACTCTTTTTCATTTTCTTTTTCTTCTGAAATGTTCTAATGCTATTGTAAGGGATACAACAACTTTTCTATATTTGCAGCTATAAACCGTGGTCGTATTTTTTGATGAGTGCTACAAAATACCAGGCCACAGTTTCCTGAGTAGAAAAGGCTCATTTGTTAGAATTTGCTGCAGCAGGATGTTACAGCCAAAGATTGTCACTCATATGCATGTGTATGCATATGAAAGTGTTTTGTTTAGCCAGATTTTCCAGAATCAAAAGTGAATTTGTTTCGCAGGCATGCTGGTAGACGTTGGCCCTTATCTGACTTTAAGTAATAATGAAGACTTGTTGCTGTTATCTAATTTCTTAAAACAAGCACTGAGGTATATGTATGTCATAAATAACTTAGAAGTAGCTTTAAAGTTTTCTTTCTTATCTTCAGCAACTGCTGATAGTTATTCTTTTCTTAAATACTTGGCTTCGGTAGCCCTAAAAAGAGGAAAATGAGAAGCAACCTTAACATCTTCACTGTTCTGCCTCTTTTCGTGCCTTTTCTTTTTGTGAAGTTTTACAATGTGCTTATTTTTTTCCCCTGCAGTTCTTTTTACTTTCATCTGAGGCCTTACCCTCCTTGCACACAGCTGAGACATTCCATCAGAAATATAAACTAGTCCACAAGTTACAGTATACTATGTTCTGAAATCTCTCATCACGATGTCATTGGGAAAGAAGTGCTAACGTAAATAGAGAAGTACACTAGGCATGAAGAATTTCACCCTTATATGTCAGGGAAGACATAACTTGAATGTAAAGTGGTGTTTTACAGCATAAACATAATTTCTTGTTCTTTTCATTGGTCTGGAGCGTAAGGTAATTTTCCACCAGAGGGAGGTAAAGAGCTGCAGTAGCTCTTGAGTCTTTGATACAGTAACTGCTGCAGCCCAAGAATCGTCCTGTCACGTCTTTGATTCCAACCGCTAGAGATGCTGAGCTTTATTGTCAGAGGGGCTGCAAAAATACAAAGTGAAATGCCAGATTTTTTGGATCTGTTGGTCTTCTCAGGTCTTTGCACTTGCAGTGAACTGACAATTGCACTTCTGCAAGCCATCAAGTTTATTAGCCTAGACACTCGTATCACCATAGCACTGTGCACTACTCACTTTAAGGGAAAGAGAGGATAGTCTTCTTTGAAGGGTGAAGCTTTGTAGGAAGTGAGCAGGAAAGATTTGTTTTCTTCAAGTAATAAGCCAGTCAAAATGCTGATCTTTTTTTTTTTTTTTTTTAATATGGTCTCTGTGCAGAATACAGCCTTGGTGCTTAAAGAAAATATTTATGCAGTGGAGGCCAGCTGCTTCATGTTACATCTCAATTAACTAATACTGAGCTGGCTTAACTACAGTTTGCATTGAGAAATCGTTACAAAGTGCCTGGCATTGCTTACCAGTGCAGTTGTTCCTTAAGTGGAGCAGCACAATTAATTTTAAACATTAGATTTATTTTGAAGTACATCAATTTTGTTATCTGCTATAGATAATTGATGCTTTTAAGTGTTTTGGCAACACTGAGGAGTTTAAGTGTTAGATTATATACTAACATCAAACTTCTACTACTACCTGGAGTGTCAAAGCCTTATTTCATGAAAATACATTGCAGTTCATGCATAGTAATGACTGACCTTCCATACTCCCCAGTTGCTGGTGTTGCAGGAAGTTATCTGTGTGTCTAACTGCTCATTGCCAGAAACCAAGGAATTATTTTCTTTAGCTTAAAAGAGATTGTAGTAATTTATTCCCCTTTACTGCCAACTGGAAAAAGACATCTGCCACCAGAGGGCAATGCAGTTCAATAAGTAAAACAGTTCTACTTATTCTAGTAACTTTTCGCTAAGGAATTTTTTTACTCTTTTTACTTCAGATATTTCATCTTCCCAAGAAAATAAAGTGTTAATTCAAAAATATATTCCCCAATGTTAGTTTTCCAACCTCTTTGTTTTGAGAAAAAAGGGAAATAACAAAGCTAACACAATGGAAAGCACAGCAATGACAGCAGAGTAGCAAGACCCCAGGCTGCAGCAAGTGAGCACTTGCTCAAACGCAACAGCCACGAGCTCAGGAATAAAGGAAGGAAGCTGCTTACCTTTGGAAGGCCTCAGATAGGCAGGGATCTTGAGAGAGGTGCCCTTGCCTCCACCACCAACCCTTCAGTGAGGTCTGGGAAGAGGTGAATCCTGGCTCCAGCCCTTCCAGTCACTCAGGTACATTGCTTCCAGCTGAGCTCCCCTGGATTGGCCCTGCCTGCCTTCCAGGTGCTCAGTCACTGACTGAAGCTGTGACTCAACATTTCCACTCCACAAAGGCACTGAAAAGAGTGGGATTTAAACCACTTTATGTTGTTTTATGCTGTGTTTTTACTAAGTAAATCATTTACTCAAACAGTTACAACTCTAATCTGCTGCAAGATGTTGCACCTAATGCTGAAGGCCAAAGAGATTAAAATCCTGACAGTATAGTAATGGTGATGATGTTTCTAGATGACTGTAAGTCAGTGATGTTACTCAAGATTAGGTCAATTTTTTGGAAAAGTTGTGTTCTGGAAGTGAAAATGTTTTTATACAGAACATGTAACTGAAATAAAGCCAGCAGTTTTGTCTTAGTCTTTAAGTAGTACTGTATTCCATGTTTCAATTTTTGTTTCTGACCAATTTTTAGGGTTGATTTCTTTATTCCTGGAGTATCTGTGATTGGGGGATTCTCCATGTGTTCAAGCCCCGGTCTGTTGGAGCGAGAAGGAGTGTTAGAGCTTGCAGTGAAGTACACTGATCATCCTCCTGCTCGCTGGATTCACACTGAGGTAAATGAGATAAACTACCAATTGTGCATTTAGCACATTTTTTCATTTTTGGGGTAGTGGTGTCAGTCTACTTTTTGTATCGACTATGAAGCTCCTCTTGACTTGTTCCATCATTTTTAAATGTTAAAACCTTGAAATAGAATACTGATATGGTAATTCAGTTATCCTGATCTTTAGTCTCAACTTGTGTGTGGTGGGCCTAGTGATATTGCAGTCTCTGAGGGTTCTCACACATTTCAAACTGAATGCATTGAAATCCAGAATTTCTGTAGTATTCTTTTAAGTTTCCAGTATTTTTGTAATACTGATAAAACCTAAGATTTGATTTTTTGCTACGTTAAAAGTAAGGTCTGACAATTTGGCCTCTTGCAGTGTTCATTTGGTTAGCACGCCTCGATAGTCAGAAGAGTACTATCCACTGCTGATCGTACTTCGACGATCTTTCCTGTCAACTTTTGTTCCTGTCACATCCTGTTCTATGATCTGTGCACTTACTCCTTCCTGTCTGGCATTCATGCGTGTCTGCAGAATTTAAATTGATAGATTCTTTCAGGTTTACAGTAATTGACAATATCTGAAGTATCTAGCACTTGAGGCCATCCACAGTATTTCAGGGTGATAGGGACTTACCTCCACTGGGACTTAAACCTTTTTGAGGTGTACAGAAAGTGTAGCAGGCATGCCAGCAGAAACACACAATACTTAAAATGCAATGCCCTGTCTTTTGGTGATGCTCTTCAGAGAGAATGAGGGCCTAACTTCATAATTCCCAGTCTCTGGAGGCTGTCTTAGGAATTCTAATGTCACATTCATTTCGCCATTGATGAATTTTCTGGTTGAATTTACAGGAACATCTTTAGTTATGAGCTGAGCTAGTTCAAACATGATGCTGTAGAAAGATCTGTCAGGTGTGTATGGACTAACCTATCTAATCAAAAGTTCATCCTTTTAACTGAGAAAAGAATTAAAACCTGGCAACCTAGAATTTAAGCAGGTTGTATGGTGAAACAAAATCTCAGTTTAAAGGTTACTTATAAAGGAAGTTGGTATCTCAGAGTAAAAGATGCCATGGGAACAGTACAGATTGACTTAGTGTAACTTATTTTCAGAGGTATTCATATTTAACGTGTGGATTGTATGCTTCATTTATCTAAGGCATTGCAGATTAGACGAGATTGTTTTGGTCTAAAGCTGCTTATTTTCACTAAAGATACCACATCCTATGTCCTCCCTCTGCAGCATGAATCTGGAACGCTTCTGGATTCATGCTTATTTCTAACAGTGAAATTTAGTGAGAAAGCCTGCACTTTACATTGATAATGGAGAGAGAAATTAGTTTCAGGTTATAAATGCTGACTGCCTTACACTACAGCTGAGTGGTCGTACTTCTATGCAATAATCAGGAAAGACAAGAAACCCTGTTCTCAGAGGTTGTGCTTGCTACTTTAGGAACCCCTTGATTCTGCTCAGTACCTGCTGAGGGCCTCTTTCCTTCCTGAATTGTCACATGTTCAGGCCTTTGCTTACTATACAGTCAATGATGGAAATCCTTTTGTTTCAGTTACTGTTTTACTTCGTTTTTTCCCCTCCTCCTTTTCTTTACCTGCCCTGGATATGGTCTGAATTGAGCTGTGTTTTCTGCTCCTGTTGATTTTGTTAACTTCCAGTGATGTGGGAGAACTCACCCGACTCCTTTGTATTACATTTTCAGCCTCCACCAAGCAGTACTTGGTTACCAAGAGGATAGTGACCCAGATGTTTTACTTACTGTAGTTTAGTTTTCCATATGTCCTTCCCCCTCAAAAAAAACAAAACAAAACAAAACCTCCAAACCCACCACACTTTGTCAAGTTTCTCCTAAGAATCATTTTTTTCTGTCCCAGGAGAGAGGGAGGTTTTCACTCTATTTTTCTTCTGCAATTCTCAAGCTGCAAATGCAGAAGTGGCTCTGCAAGAAATACTCATGTGGATACTTGCTTCACTTCTGGGTGGTTTCTTATTATTTTGGAATGGGACAGAAAAATCTTGTCTGTGCAACTCATTCTGACTTCTGTGTCCTCACAGCAGCGCCTTTTCTGACATGAGTCTGTTCTTGGGTAAAACTGTGATCTTGCATGTTAACCTTGGAGTTTCACATCAAATACTGCCGTTGGAAAACATGAGTCATTCTTTCAGCTCTTTTGGAGGTGGAAAGGGGGACGCGCTGTCCTGCCTTATCAGAAGACTGAAACTTCTGAAAGTAGCAACAGATCTCTAGAGAACACTGTAACAGATGACTTCAGATAACTGCATTTATTTTACAATCCCTTTGTTTTCCCTCATTGGTCAGTAAGAATAAAAACTCACAGTTCAGCACATCTTGTGACTCTATGATGCAAGAAGAAGACTATTTCAGACTTGTTTTGAGTTTTGAAATTAAATATCTTCTTTTCCATCCTAGTGTACTCTTGACTCAGAAGTGGCTCTGCGAGTGGGAGGTGATTTCTTCTTTGATCCTCAGCCTGGTGACACTCCTGTAAAGCTAGTGCTAATAGCAGGGGGTGTTGGAATTAACCCCTTGTTTTCTATACTGCTGCATGTAGCAGATCTTCATGGATACCAAGAGAGTAAAGGAAACGGATACAAAATGGGAACAGTGAAGTTGTACTACAGTGCAAAAAATACAAATGAACTCTTATTTAAGGTAAACAATAACTAAAAAAAAAAAGAACTCTAATATTCAGCAATCAGTACATGTATCATTTTGTTGCTGGGTCACAGAGAACCCTTCTGTGTAAGATATTGTTCAGACAGGCAAAAGTTACTTTTTGCCTTAAATCCCATCTGTGTTTTCTTATTTACTTATGCACAAATAATGTGCATATGTCAAATTTCAGATGTTGTTGGACATACCTGCTTGCACTGATTTCACTGTAGGCTGACTAGCCCTGCATGGCAGCATTTTCCTATAATCTCATAAGAGCATCATGGTATATCAGATATCATATACACTGTAACACATTTGTCTGTATACACAGTAGTAGTACGCTAATGCTGTTTACTGTAGTAGGATACCCACATAATTTCAGTACAGATTATGCTGAATTTAAAGACTAGTAAGAGCAATTATATCCAAAGGAAAAACTTTCCAAACTTATATAGAAGCTTTGTTGATAATACATTATTGGGCACCAGGGTATGAAGGAAGAAGTTTATCAGCAGTTCTTACAAGTCACTTGAAACAGGACTTTGTAAACATTTACTTAGAAGTTTAAGATCAGTTATCACACATTCAGCCATTAAGGGCTACTGATGTTTTACGGTCACATTAGCACAGCTTCTGTAAAGAAGCATCCTTAATGATACAGGTTTCTCTGAAGAATTGAGAATTTCTAAGATCAAGGTGCAAGTTGATGATTATTCCAGAAACAGTATAAAGGATCCATTACCCAGAGTTCTGCCTAGAGGATTGAGGAAACAGGATTGCTGGGCTTTGTGTTGTTGGGAGACTGACACACCAATATCTCCATGAGGAACTCCTAGGTTTTTCTGGTGTTTTGGAGGACATATTCCCTGAAGCAGCAGCCTACATATAGTGCTGTCCTTCGGCTTGTCAGCCTGCTGTACTCAGCGTGGTACTCATTTGGCATGTGCTCTGGTTTCACAGGTACATGCACTGCTTTGAAAATCTTGTTCTCTGAAATAGGAGAAGTACGCAATCTTAAGATTACAAAGTGTACCATATTAACTTGACTACTTCAAGATGCCATTTAGCTCATTTCATGTGGACTGAACGTTGTCCTTTATTGTGGCTGGGGCAGTGGGATGGATGTTTTCCCTTAGGTCTGTACTGCTCAGCCATTTGCTTTAGTTTGTACAGCAGCTTACTAGGCTGCAGAGATCCTGCTGAGCTGTTCACATTCTTCTTCGTCCTTCCTCCTGTCTGTAGCTCTAGGATACTAGAAGACATTACATGGTAGTTTATGTCCCATGAATCATACCTGCCACTTTCTGTCCTTGTCTCTGAGTCACAGAGAGGTAGGTTATAATAGGTGCTGAGAATGACTGCAGCATTATTTAAGCATGTTAAGGCCTGCCTTAACCCGCTTTGGTACACTTTCCAGGTAAGTCTTGGGACATGGGTTGTTTGGAAAGTGCTATGAAATTGTACGTGGTTCCACGTGTAGGAGAAAGGAGTTTACAGTTCCATGTGGACCAGTGAAAGTGGGCTGATATTAGAGGTACTTACTAGTGGAACAGTGTACAGCAGTGCCTTATCTGCTGTTCTTTATTCCCCATTTTCTTAGGGAGCCAGAAATAGGTCTGTCTATTGAATAAAATCCATTCAACTTTTCTTTTTTTGCTAAGTAATCCATAGCAGTCTGTTCAATGCAGTAACTAGTCTGTAAGCAACATAGTGAAATGAGCTAATTTACCTGTTCACAGAACAGAAATTATTTCCACAGTACCCATGCCAGCAGTGAAAATCCCAATTAGTACAGAATCCAATCAGTAAACAAGTCCTCATTTCAGAGGACCTACAGCATCTGACTGACAGGGTTTTTTGTTTGGTTGTTTTCTTTTCTTTTTAATTATGATGTGAACTGATGCTACTGGGTTTGTGGTGGTAACTATCACAGTTGTGAATTACACCATAGTTGGTTTTACTTGGAGAAGGAGGAAAAGGATCTGATATTCTTACAAGGTAAAGGAGCTGGAACTCAAAAAGTTTGTAAGAAATGGTAAACATATATTGCATGTTTTCCAAATGGAAAACAAATATGGAAATGAAAGGAAAAAGAACACAAAGTTAATGGGGAAAAAACAACAAACAGGAAAGGACATACGTAACTCATTCTTAGATCCAAATCTTACAAATTGCAATCTATTGTAAAACAGGAGGAAAGCACTAACAGAGCTAGTAGCATATTCAGATTCCAGGTATAGAAATTCAGCTTACTTGTGCAGATCGGCCTTTGAAGTCAAACCCACAGAGTACTCAGTGCTGAAATGCAAAAGCTGTGGTACTCACTCATGATCACTGGTGTTCTGGGACAGTATGCAAACATCTGCTTTGATTTAATGGCTTGTGGTATAAGAAAGTATGTTTAACATTACAGAAAAATATTCTTGGTTTGATGAGTGCACTTCCTGGAAAGATCTCATGTCGTTTCCACGTTACCCAGCAGAATTCACCCATCTGCGAAGAACTTCAGCCCCATGTCACAGGTACGCGCAATGGCACTGTGCTCACTTCTCAAGTGCTACGTCTGATTACCTCCTTGAGGAGGAAGCTGAATACAATTAGTGCTAGTGTACACTTACCTACATAAGTTAGTGTTCTTAAAGATTCAAAACGAGATGTGAGCTAAACATAAATAATTTCAGTGTGTTTATTATGCTTTGGAGAAAAGTTATACTTGTGTGGTTTTTTGCCCTTCTACTGAAGTGCTTCTGCTAAACTTCATTCTGGTATTCCCCACTGAAATCTTATTCCAGCAACTGGTATTTACTTTGCGTAAGACTGATGAAGGATGAGATGACTGTTTGCAAGAGGCGCTTCATCACATTTCCATTTCTGTTGTATTTGTCTTTGAGATAATTATCTGTTTTTTTCATCTGAATATGGGATTTTCAGTTGTATGTTAGCCATGGTCAGTGACTAATACCCTATGCATTCCAGCTGGAAATGGGGCTCTAAATCCCAGGAAAACAAATTGTTCTGTAAGCCTCAAAACTTACCTGTTATCCTTAACTAGGTCTGACACTTGTAGGAAATACCCCTAACTGCTCGCTCTTTTTGAAATTACATTAGTACGTATTTCTGTTCTCATTTCCTTTTTTTTCCTCTATCTTTTTTTTTTTTTTTTTTTTTTTTTTTTTTGTCAGAGGGAAGAATATCTGAAAAGGATCTAGAAAAACATGTATCCAAGGATACTTTGTGGTACATTTGTGGTCCACCTCCAATGATTGAATCCATTTCCCAACTGCTGTACAACTCCGGTGTTCATAGGAACTGTGTTTTCTTTGAGAAATGGTGGTAATGAACAGAAAATAAACTGATCTTGGTGAATTCTGATGAGATAAAATGTACAGAAGATGGACTTGAATTACTTCAAAGATTTTATTAAACTGTCCTCAATCACGACAATGTTTCTTTAATTTAATGGTAATACAACTGTAACACAGTGCTGCTGCTTTTGAAAAGACAAGAGGTTTTTATATTAAAGCTGTCAACTGTTCTGGTTTGTGGATGGTTTGCCTACTTCTGGGTAGCAGCATATTTTCTTTCAAAGTGTTTGGAAAAAAAAGGCTCTCCAAACCTCACTCTTTGAAGGTGTGACTGGACTTCGGAGTACAAAGCCAACATTTTATTGCCCCACTTTGAAGAAGAACTCATTGTAGAAGTGTTCCAAATAATTAGAAAGAAAGGCATGGTGAGAGAATTAGTTGATCATCAAAATAGTTCAGGTCCGTAAGTGCATAGATTCCCAGTTTATACCTGAAGACTTCAAAAAAGGAATGCCTAAATTAATGAAAACACTAAATAATATAATATTATTTTTGAATGTTAGATATAGTCTCTTCTTTGGTGGCTTTTTTCCTTGAGTTAAATGATGGCCCTCCAGCAGGTAACATGGCAACTTTTCTCCCTTGAGCATCCCTCCACTTTGCTTTTAGCTCGTGCTGAACCTTGCCACTGCAAACCTTTTCTATCACTTTCAGAGATTGTAGGATACACAGCCTGTAGGTTTCTGATGCCACATCTGCCTTCACCTGTGCCTACAAGCACAGTGAAACAAACTAGGCACCTCCTGGCCCCAGCTTTGAGTGCAGCATAAGAAGAGGATTGGAATGCGTGGCAGTTGGTGCAGAAGTTGCAGATGACTGGCTGAAATAGTCCTGGAGGTTTTCAGCACACTGAGTGTCAGAGGGGGAACTCTGCTCTTCCTGCAGCTCAGAACAAACAGAACTTAAAACAAGGCTCTATGTTCCATCCCAAAGAGGTAAGTGGTGAATTATGGATCTTAAAGATTTGTTTCAGGCTTTCAGGGGACGGCACCACATTGAGGGTCTGCCTGTAAGTCTTCATCTCCTGGCGATGGCAGCCCTGTACAGTGGGTCTGGTGCTTCTGTACTATACAACACTGCCCGCGTGGTGCAACTGCTTGTCCCCCATCAGTCACTGCAGGCCCAGAGGGAACGTCGCATCACATTCTCTCTGACTGAAATGAGGGGAAAGTGCCTGAATACCCTACTGCAAGGAACAGTTCCTTGTTCATTCACTCCAGAATGTAAATAGGACAGTGTGCTTGTCATGAACAATAAAACCAGGGGGTTTTGTCTTCATGAAGATGGTGACTGACAGGTCAGAGCTTGATGTTTGAAGGAAGCAGGGTTCTTTTCTTGGAAAAGTGCAACAAATTGGGCAATAGGTAAGTGCTGGTGCCCTAAAATAAAAACCAGACTGTGTTCCTCTGTGTTTTACAATGTAATGGTAAGAAAATTGTGGTGAGCCTTTGCATGTTGTTTTCCTTATGATTTTTAAACTACTAAGTGTATTATAAAGTGGTTTGCCATTTATTTTCCTTAATGCACATGCTTTCTTTAGCACAAATTGCATCTCTTTCACAAACCGCTCCTCAGAGTTATACCAAAATATAGATGTAACAAAAGGCATTTCTAAACCCTTTGCTTCTGTAATCATCTTTGTTGCCTCTAACCTCTTTCTGTCATCCCTTGTTACACTCAGACTGAGAGCTATAGGGCAAGGACACATCTCTTTAACTGTACAGTTTCACCCACTTGTACAAGGATATTACAAACTCCCCTGTCCACCCACGCTCACCACAGCAGCAAAAGATGGAAAAATGAAAAATAAGTAAAGTCACCCCACACCACTCACCTCAGTTGCTGTTAATGAGTTCTTTCTTACCTTGAGTGGTTATGCTGCCATAAGGCACAGAATACCTGAATTCCATAATGCAGAGTGGCTGTAAATATGAACTTCCCCTAACTGCACAGCCTTTTCTTGTTGATACACAAGAATATTTTGGAAGCATCTTCTTTCTAGAATTTAATGGTCTTGTAGTGAAACTTCAGTTTCACCTTCAAGTCTCTCCTTGGATCTCACTCCACTGTAATTGAAGGCAAAAAAAGCAGGAAAGTAAATTAACCTATATAAACATAGGCTGTACAAATAATTAACTGACTGGGATGCTGTTGAAGGAAACAGAAACCAACCCCTGCTGCTCAGAAGCTGCTGAGCTGGAGAAACATTCTCTTCACACTGTCAAAGCATAGTATTTAATTTTAGGAAATATTTATTCATCTTATATGCTTGGCACCAACTAAGGGAACATGAAAAAGTAGACCAATATTTACTTATTTTCCAAGAAACACTGGCCTGGGAGTCACCTGTGCTACAGCCTCACTAGACTGAATGTTTTTCCTCCTCCTGTGATGTTTTATCAGTTTACTGTTTGCTCATCAGGTACAACGGATACGAAGTATTCCTGTAGGGTCTGCATTCATTAACTGGAAAATAGTGACTATTCAGTTATTACGGTGCTTTAGGTCGTAGAGTGCTTTTAGAGCAAATGAAAGAAAGTGCTTTGAGGGAAAAGCCTTTTCTGCAGCCCTCCAGCGTTTGGTGAGGGAGTGGTGAGCAGCAGCCACCACCCACAGCTCTGCAGCCCCGTTCTGCTGAGTCCTGTGTCAGGACAGCCTTTAACTCCAGAAGCACATCCCTGCTGCCAGTGTGGGACACGGCTCAGCTCCACAGGCGAACTGTAGTGGTGACCAGCACTCCTCGTACCTTTGTGGAATGTTTTTCAGCAAGAAATTAGCACCTGGCTCTTTTTATGCTTTTCAGTTACAGGATAATGAAAATCCTGCATGGAAATGTGATAATGCTTTATTTCTGCCCTATAATTGGCTCCCTGAGGCAAATGTACAGAGTCACAGGAACTACAAAGAGAAAGCACAGTACCAACTGCTCACTGCAGAAACTGAGGCTGATACAGGGGCCAAATTAGGAAAAAAAGAATTCATGACAGTGTTACTTTCTACACAGCTTCATTTCCATGCATATGTTAAAGCAACTCTGCGCTATTATTTCAGTGGTTTTGTTTTGCAGCGCACAGCACAAATTAAAGAAGCTCTGCAAGATGAAGTGCCAGGCACATCTTTGGTGCATTTAGCCTGTGTTACAAGTTCACATAATCTACGAGGATGCCCAAACATTCTGGACTTTCATCCCACCTTGGTTCAACCTCCCTGTCACCACCTCCTGCTGATGGTTTTAATATGAAATCTCTTTTCCATCGTTCCATCCTCTTCTTCATCCACATTCAACCTTTGTATTCCCTAGTTGGCTGAGCTGGTTCCTTTCTTCAAACTCAAACCATCTAATGATTGCCTCCTTCAGTTGACCGCTTGCCCTCAGCAGCAGGCTGCGTAACTCCTGTCAGTAACACACGTGCTCATCCTTCAGAGGCAGCTCTTGTGCCTGGCTGACACCATGAGTCTGGCTGCTCTGAGAAGGGCAGCGTTTATGGTAAGCTCAGTGGAGTGCTGTCTGCCTGTGCTGCAGTGCTTCAGTCACCAGTCAACACCTGGAACACCCCTTAACACAGCTCCTCACTGAGGTGTGCAGCAATGCATGCTGCTGTCCCCTTCCAAGAGAGGCACAGCAAGAGCAGTTTGCATTCCCACTGGGAGATTCTGCCAGGTTCAGCTTAACACAGCAGCTCTCCACAGAGAGGAAAGAACCTGGCTTCATTCTCTTCCTTCACCTGGGGGTGACAAACTGTTGCAGAGCTGTGGCTGCTCTGAGTTCCTTCAGTTTCTCCCCACTGCTGGGATACTGCCCCTCACTGCTCAGGAGTTAAGCCTCGGCCTGGCCATCCTCCTCTATTCAGGCTTCAAATACAGTGACGACTGATTACTTTCATTTCCTTGACCACTGTGGTCTTGCTTTTTCAAGCCTGAAGTGGCTGGTAAGATGAGGCAGAAAACACATGCAGCAGATGCAAAGCCTTCCTGCTGTGGCCACAGGCTGCCTTTGCCAGCACTCCTCACATCTGTGTCGTGTCTGCACAGTGATGGAAGCTCACACTTCTCAAGACAGGGGCGTGGGGATGGTGAGCACACAGCTCCAGACTGCTGAACTGACTGAGAACAAGTCAGAGTCCCAGGCTGGAAATAATTACATGGCCATTTGAACCGTTTGCCCTTTTTAAACTGAAAAACATGTATTTCTTGTCAAGTCTTCCCAACCTTAAGCCGCTCCAGCAGCTACAGGAATGAATTTCTGTACCAGGCTTTCACTTAGAGCAGAGAGCTTCCTCACGCTCTGCCAGACTGCTGACAGACAACCAAGCAGCCCGCTCTGCAGCACTCAGCAACACGTGCTAAGGCAGTCATCAGCAGCTTCATTTCTTTACCACGTAGAGACCCTGAGTTCCTCCTTTTGGGGACAAATAATTAGCAGCTGTGCAATTACCACAAATAGGAAACCTCCTCATGAACTTTATTTCTCTTGTTTTGTAAGCAGTTGGGATGCAAACAAGGTCAAATTGCAATCCGATAGACACTTTCTATTCAAAAGTATTTGGCAAGTTCAATCTATTGCAACATTTTTACTAGTAAAATGTTCATTAAATACCATACATTTTTAAACAAGATTAATATAAAGCTAGTCCTTAAGACAGAAACCATCAGTAGAAATATCTTATGCTAATAAAAGTTGCAAACAGCTACTTAGAACTGTCCAGAGCAGAGACCTTGTCTGTATGTGGAACAACTGAAATAACACATTTTTGAGGTTATTGGAACTTCAGCCTACTATGGAGAAACAGAGTGAAATAATTGAAAAATATCACCAGTTACTTACAGTCCTGTGGTTAACCCACCAAATTCAAAATGAATACTCTTCAGTCAGCGAAAAAAAATCCTCCCGTGCCTTGTGTGTATGAAATGGAATGGTTTCAACTTGAGTGCCATTGTCCGATAAATGAATTCTCCAAATGCTATGATTTTTCCCTTCTCTGCAGTGGTCTGCAAGCTGTGTGATTTGCAGGCACAGAAGACGCTTTTAACCATGCCAGGTGTGCATTTGATGCAGGACACAGTTCTTTCACTGTACAGCATTTTGGTTCAAAGACAGGAAAATTATTGGGCACAAACTAGTTGAGGGACAAAGCTCACAAATGGCCAACTGAGCTCTTGTTAAAAATAAAAAAAAAACAGAACAAAAAAACCCAGGGAAGTTCAAAACGTATTTCTCACCCTTCTGCCAGCTTGCTTGACCACTTCTAAACAGGGACCAAGGTGGTAAAGAAGAGAGTAACAACTACTTCCTACCTTTTAGGAACACTGAAGTTCTCAAAGAATATATTACACATGTACATTCACTTGTAAATATTTAACGTAGCTCCCCCAAACAAAAAATGTTGGTAGCGTAACAGAATTCTGAGAGGTATCAATCCCAAAATACCACTACTTCTTTTAAAAAGCTCTCTATTAAGGTATTTGTACTCTGTAATATCATTTAGTGACATGGGAAGGCCGCTACCCTGCTATTTGCATCAGTTCTTTCCCACAGCGTATTTTACAACAATGAGGAAGTGGTGCAAAATGACGTGAGCAGGTCAGATGGTGACATCAAATTCCAATCTTAGTGAAGAGAGAACCGAAAGAAGCACATCTTACCTGCCTTAATTTGTCCTCTGTTTTCCCTATCTTCTGAAACCCCAGTGAACCATCAATTGGCAAAGAGAACATAAGCTTAACAGAATAGGAAATGTCATTTTATATTGAGATCATCTGCCTTACACAAATTTATCATGAGTTTTTGTTTACTCAGTATGCCTAAAGCAGGTTTATGATTTGCTTATTGCTTGAAGATCTGCAAAAGTTAATAAAATTCAGGAGAAAATGTCATTGGTAACTCTGCTGTTGGAGACAAATATAGATATGGCCGTCTTACCTAAGCTTTCAGATTTCGGCCTGCTTAAGCTCAAAAACCATTTTCATGACACTACAAGCTTAATGACAAACTAGCATATGGCACAAGAACTTCTCCAGCAAAGATACATGGACAAGAAAACATGACAATAAATTCTGACCAAGTGGAATGTTTGCCCCGCACTAGATACAAACCTACTGTGCCACGTCAGTCGCAGAAAAGCTCAAGCCTGTTTTCTGTCCCTATTTTTAATTTCAATTGTACCTCTAGAAGATGGCCTTTCCTACTCTGCAGAGTGAACGGAATTTTGCCATTAGAAAGCCTAGGCCCTGTACTTACCTAAAACATCAAGATACTGGCATGCTAAGGAGCAAAGTAAGTGCAATACCAAAGAAACGCTGAACTGAGCAATGGAGTTAGTGAAGATGATGAGCGAGATCTGTTCTTTTCTCTTGGCTAATACAACAACTCACAGAACCCCTGAGCTGTTGGCCTTACTCACAAGAAGGCTCCGCGTCCACTGCTGCACCACCAATCCCCTGGCAGCCATCAGGCCTGGGTGTGCAGTCCTGCCCCGCTGCCTCCTGCTCCTCACAGCAGTCGGGTGTGCTCTGGTCGGGACAGGTCTGCGCCTTGCTGCCACCGGTGTCACCAGCCTCAGCACTGGCAGGACATGTGCCCTCTGACACCCCATCACGGAGGGTGCCTCTGCTGTCAGCCCCAGCCGTTTCATTCCCCAAGTCTATGATGCCGTCCAGCTGCTGCTCAGGGCCAGGCCCTGATGCAGCTGACAGCTGTGCTGCTAAGTTTCTCGTGTTCTCTGTGACTTCAAATTCCGGCTTCTCTGCCGTCTGCTTCTCCCCAGAACCTAATTTAGTCTTCCTCGATTTCTTCATTGGTTTGTTGTGCACGTCTTCTTTGGAGAACCTCCAGTGAAACTACAAATAAAAGACCCAGACATTAAAGCCCACCTGTAACAGTCTCAAGCCAACATCTGCTTTCCTGAGAAGAAATACTTTTTACTTAGTTTTTATTCAAAGCTATTTTTGGTCAAAAAGACATGAGATGAAGAAACTGCATGACTAAATCAGATGGCTTCAAGATCACTGGAGCCTGCACAGGTGTATCCATGAGACACAGACAGGAGAGAGTGACGCGCTCTGCTTCTGCTGTGTAACATGCCTGCTGGGCTCCCTTCAAGAAGACATTTCCCCACTGAGGCGCACAGCAGCCTGGCAGACAGCATGCCCTGTGTGGAAAGCACAACCAGAGAGCTGCACAAGCGCTGACAGAGGAAGCAATCATGTGGCACTACCAATTTTTTTTCCACCAGGCTAGCAGCAGAACTAACACCATACCCCAAACCCTAAATTGTACAACAGTATGAAGGCTTTGTGATGAGAGCACATGAAGCTGCCTCAATACAGCTCTCACCACAAGACTTGCCACAACTACCATTTCAAAAGAACTGCTTTGACCACTATTAAAAAAAAAAAAAAAAAAAAAAAGAAAGAGAGAGAGAACTGGCAATATCTTGAAATACTGACTGGACAGGTCTAAGATACACAGGGTCTGACAACTATACCATTAATATACATCTTCATTCATCAAAAATAAGCTGAGCGTCCCAAGGAACGTCAGATCTGGTCCCACAGCAGTGCTGAGTCAACCCACAGCAGCTCCCTGAGTGCATGGATGTACCACAGAAGGGTCCAGGATGGTGCAGACTTGGGGACGGGCTAGCAGGCAGTCCTCACTACTTCTCGTGTGCCACAAATACAAAAGCCATTTTTTCCACTGTGACCATGGCTGTGTCAAAGTCAGTTAAGACACAGAGTCACATTCATAAATCTTTGATTTAGCTATTTATTAAGCAAAAAGTGATTCAAAACTTACTGTTTTTTTGCAGGGGAGGCTTTCCTTCCCTTCTCTAAACTGTAATGGTATTTAAATGAAAGATAACATTTCAGTTTTAGAGCTCAACTGTTCACAATTCTCATAGGCATCCGATTTTCTCTTTGATTTGCAGCAGGGCTGCACACTCACAGCTCCTTTCTAACCTGGCGCTCTCTTGGACAGAAGCAACATCGGGGCCCTGAACACAATATAGTTTGTCCTGAATTTGCAGGAGACTCTGCATACCTGCACAGGCACAGGTGCATATGTATGCATGTCTACTCAGGTATATATATATTATATTTCAGAAAAAGGTACACAGCCAGTTTCTGCTGAAATGAGCACCACTTTTGTATGAAGTGAATGAACTTGACTGTCACTGACTCAATTTTGCACTGTCTTACTGAAGAGAAGTTTGAACACTTCTTGCCTGCTTCCTTTTCTGTTCAAGTTAAACTGAGCAGCACCCAGCTGGTGAGCACAGATGGGACGGACCAGCTTCCAGCACTGCAGTGTCCTTCTACCTAATCAACAGATATCCTTCCAAGTAGCAGCCACCTACAAACACTTCAGACATGCCATATCCTAAGTTAAAAATCCCCAGCAAGTCTGTGATGTTGGATGGCAGAACGTTCAGCAGCTTCACCAAATGCTAGGTTCAGCAGCTTTGAAGTGGCTCCCAACAGCTGTTCAGAGAGGCTGAGCGAGTCTTACAGATGTCTATATGATCATAACCAATGCATCCCATTTTTCTTGGCCTTCGGTCTGAAAATGCATTAGTAATTTTTGCCCCTGAGTATGTCTGTATATTTAACATTGCCAACAAGTAAACCCTTTGTTTTGTCAACCAGACGTTGTTAAATAAGTTTTTATATCCCCAGATGAAAAAAATGTAAACAAATCATTGAGTCATCTGGATGGTATGCATTTGTTATTACAGTACAAGAAATCAGTATCATACTGCTTCTCTGTTTGAAGACATACAATTGCTTACAGTCACCCACCAAAAAAATAACTGAATGTGGGCACATCACCCCAACTTTAATCACTTGAAAACAAAGAGAAGGAATAAGAAAGAAGGGCTTTGTAGCACCATCACAGAATAACTAGGCTCTGGCTTCACTAATAAGAAAGGGTAAATCCTGAACAACAGACATGCTCCCAGCAGCTTTCTCCTGCTTTGGTCAGCTCAAACTCCTTCCTGTTCTCTGCTGTATTTAAAAGGTGACTCTCACAAAGCCGGCTCCAATCCAGTGAGGGCTTTCTAGATCTGCAGTTCCCTAAACACTAGCTACAATGTTCTCAGTGCTCAGCTCTACTTAGCATTTCCCATATCCTACTGTAGCTCAGCTGTGAGCAGAGCAGTCCTGCTGATGACATTAGGCCAGCCAGCACCCAGCAATCGCAAAGAGTAAAACAGAATAAAAATGAGGCTGTATGAGCAACTTTCTCATCACAGGGTCTCAGGGAGATTTTCAGTACTTCACCCATCACCCTTGCTGATGCTTCCCTTACACACAGAAAGGGTAAGGCAAATTCCTACACAAGAGGAAGGTCAGCCACTTGCCCAGTGCCACTATTTCCCCTTCAGCAGTACAGCACGACACAGCTGGGTGGGGGTTTCCACTGTTATGCTTTTAAAAAGGGAAATGGGAATATGTATCCACATACGTACATTATTAGCTGTCAGCTGTGTTCTCAGATAATATAGCTGGATTCAGGGGGCTTTATGCTTAAATTCTAGCAGAATTTATTAACATTCCAGCACTAGATAGAAACAAGGTAAGAGACAACGAGTACCAGTTTCTCTTTGCAGACAGTGAATGTGGGCAGAGATTTTTAGGTCACATGTGCAGGTTTATGGCAAAGCTGTAAAGAGAATTCAACACTTCTTCTGCTGCCATGAATCCAGCAGAAGAGCTCTGACATCGTCTGAGCATCTCCTTTCGTTCAAACAGTTCAAATTCCTTGTGTCTTGTTTCATTTACCAGGCCACTTTATGACAGAGACATTCAATAAGCCACGTTTACTTCTTTGGGAAATCAATTGCAATATTAAAATTTTGCCAACATAAAAAAAACGAAGAAACCAGGAACCTGGGTTTATTTACCTTAGATTCTTTTTTCTTTGCTTTCTGGGGCAAAGAAGGTCTCTGAAGAAATACAATTTGCTTTGTAGATAAATTCCCTTCCCTGAAAAGAAACAAATGCACACTCCTGAGAATGAATTAAATTCACATGCAGCATCACTCAAAGCAAAAATCCATCTCGGTCATTTATTTTTGCAGGTCAAAGAAGAACAAAATGAAGAATGACCTAAACATTGCTTGACCCCAGTGTCTCGAAGCATCCTGGCATTTTGGGGGAAAAATGATCAACTGATTACCCTGATAGAGACTGTTACTGTGACATGCTTTAGCTGAATGTTTTAGAATTAGAGTGTAAAAAGAAATTGTTTTGAAGAAAAAGCAAGAAATCTATGGTGCATGTGCATAGCCCTGGTGGGGCTGTGTGTGCCCCACAGGTATGTAGTGAGGCAGGAGGTACAAGCAGATGCCAGGAGCAGTTGGATTGGGTGCCTTTCTGCACTGCCATCCTGGCCTGTGTTACTGGAGTTATAAAAGGAATACAGAAAACCAGAAGAGAAAACAATATCTATATACACACCCTTAAAGAACAAGGCTTACATATCATGATTATGATTTTCCATTTGTTCCTATATTTAAATGCACATGAAAGGCTTTAATATACCGGCACAGATGGCCTTTACTTTTTAGGCTTTTATGTGTAGGAACAGTCTTCATCTAGCTCTCTAAAGGAGCTGGGCATATTTTCCCTTTCTTCAGCTAAAAAAAAAAAATTCATGACTAATTACACTGCTTTATATATAAATATATTCCTGACAAGCATAAATCCAGAATGCTCCATCTTCATGATAAGCAAGTGGGGTGACTGTTTTTTTCACCACCATTAGAAAGAGCATTTTTAAGTGACACGCATTTATGTCTAAAATCTCTGAACATTAATAATAGCAAAGCAGACCCCACACAATGACTACATATGCAAACAAGGCTACCAGAGTAATGACACAATAATTGGATATGGTTCTGCTCAGCTAGACTGTGTGTACCATCAGCGTCAGACAGACAGTAATTAAGAATGAAATTAATTTGCTTCAAATGGGCAACATCTCACTCCAAATATTATCATGGGTTTTGCTTTTGCTCCAAGTGGAGCTACTAAGTGAGAGAACCAGAGCAGGCATTTATTTATTTATTTTTAACACAAAGACAGAGATGATAATCAGAAAATACATGCAGAAACCACAGAGCCATTTTGCATTCTTTTGCCCACCAGACACATGCTTCCTGTCTAACGTGGCTTGTGGTACTCAGAAAACCCAGAGAACAGCTGCAGGAGGGTTTGCAAACGCACTGAACATGGGCAAGAAAATCTATGCTAACTGTGCAGAGAATTGCTTGTGGTGCACAGACAGTGGCTGAAAAGCAGTGCTCACCCTCCCTACCTGTTTGTCTTCACAATCGGAGTGGGAAGGACGCACGTCAGCTGCCAGCCGTACATGGCAAGGGAATTCAGCAGTGGAACATAATCTGTCTGCACTTCCACTCCCTAGGAGAGAAAAATCAGCAGTCAGCATCAGCTCTTGCAGCGTGACATTCATTTTGACTTACAGCTTTTCTGGAAGGAGGAGAGGGTTTTTGTGGTGAAGTGAATCATTCTGTATGTCCAGCTGGCCAAGGAAAACATGATGTGCAGGAATGACCACCAGTTCATCCTAACCTGTTAAATGACTTTGCTTAGAATGATAAACACCTGTGATTATGTAGTTGTTGATTTTTTATACTGCCTAAACCACCCATGCTTCAAACGATTCCAGATCTGAACAGGACAAACTCATTGCCTTTTATCATCAAGTATCCTCTTCCAAACAAACACTGACAACATGACAACAATGCTTTGCCCAGATTCTGCACTTATTTAGGCTGCACCAAATCAACTGAGCAGCTCTACAGCGATGGATCAAGAGCAAAATGGGCAACTACAGAAAAAAAACCTAAGTACAAGTCTGTTCCTTGTATTACAGAATCACAGAGATACTCATGAATACACACTGCCTCCTTGTTTTGAATCAGAAGATCTGTGGGCAAGACCAAAAATGCCGGCATTCAGATATACATAAGACAGCCTTGCTCTTTCCAATAGATGGCAAAACCTGTAATTCACACATAAAGAACTACTGGTGATTTCAACAAAGACTGCTCCAGTGTCCCATTGCCAAGACTTCCACTAACTTGAGAATAGATGGTAGAGCATATTTACTTGTTTTTCATCTTAATAAACACAAAACACAGAAATGATAACTACCAGCCTCTACAAATACAGCTGTATTCCATTGGAATAACAATCAGATCTGCCAGAAAGCTCAGACACTTAGATTGGTTTAATGTGCACACTAGTAGTTTTAATCACCAATTCTCAGCAAAATAATTTTCTCTATTTTCCTCAGGCCTGCTCCAAAAAGTCCATTTATTCTGTAATAATAGTCATCTGGTCAGAACTAATCCAAATCCTCCTGTAGTACTTCAAATTACCTTAGTGACTTCCAACTTCAACTATTCCTTTCTTCTAATGACTGTAATAAAGGTCACTTGATATCTTCATAACTGAATGACTGCCTGACTCTGCCTATTCCAATCTCATCTTGACTGCAAATAGCCCAAGAAGCTCTATCGCTCCTGCTTAAAAAAGAGAGTATTTGAAAATTCTGCACTAGAAAGTAGCTGTAAGAGAACACTTGGCTCATGCTGCTCTGATTTCTGTACAGAGACTTTCAGGGCCTTTTTACACACACAGCTGCTTTGCAGCACCAGCATGTATCTGGAATACACACAGAATTGCTAATTACTGATTTCCCCCAAATCAATCAGGACTGATCCCCAGCTGGGACTGAGGGCAGTTTGGTGCCTCCCTACACTCTCTTTCTCCTCATTGCCCTTCCCACTCTCTGTCCCCACTGTAAGATGGGCGTCTCCTGCCGCTTCCAAGTTATCAAAATAGTGTTTGCAAGGGTAATACAGAAAGGATGACATGTCCAGATGCCTTTAGCATCTAACCTCTCAAGGAAAGAGATCAATCACACACTGAGCTTCATCAGGCAGGTCAACAATGTTTTCCAAAAATGATGAAAACACAAGCACCAGGAATGAGGTCAGCACATCACCACTGCCAGCCCTCCTCTGGACACCAGGAGGGACACAAGATCTGACCAAAACATTCCCTCTCTCAAGGCATTTGTAGATGACAAACCAGAGGGAGATCACTCATGTGGAAAGCATTAAACCAGTGGGTCAGGAAACACCGGTGCAGCAGACCTTGTTTGAGTCCCAAGCAACCTCCCATGCTACAAACAGCATTCCTATTTTGAATTCATTGCCTAAGGTCAGAGAACACTGAGGAGACCTTTCTCCTTGCATAAGGATACACACACAGACATGTCAAAAATCAACAGGATGACAGCAATGAGGAGGGACATTGGTAACACACAGAGCACAGCTTGCCTGGCTGCTGCAGAACCTGGAGTGTGAGGCTGCACTGCCCCCACTGTCACAGTGCCGTCCCCACAAGGCAAAAGGAGGCCGGGACCCATCTGACCTGTCAGAGTTAAGCACCACCTGCAGAGATGATGCTGTGCTTCTTAATCCCCAAGCAGCAGAAGCAGAAAGAGAGGATAAATCACACTCAAAAGTGTAAAGTTACCGGAAATTAGATTTAAGATTAACGTCAGTTCAAGTTCAAGAAAAGAAAAAGAAAGTCTGGAAAACATAAAAGATCTGTTGAAAGAGTACTGTATCATTGTTAGAAGGTATCTATTCATTCTTGCATAGGCTGGTGCTGACAGCAGAACCTGCATGTCATAGATCACAGAATCATCAAACTATTAGGGTTGGAAAACACCACCAAGACCATCGAGTCCAACCACCAACCCAGCCCCTCCATGCCCACTAACTTTGTCCCTCAGTGCCACATCCCCACGGTTCTTGAACACCTCCAGGGACAGTGACTCCACCACCTCCCTGGGCAGCCTGTGCCAATGCACCACTCTTTCTGAGAAGAAATTCTTCCTAATATCCAACCTGAACCTTCTCTGGTACAACTTAAGGCCATCATCTCTCATCCTATCACTGGTTATCCAGGAGAAGAGGCTGACCCCCACCTTGCTACAATCTCCTTTCAGGTAACTGTCAAGAGCAATAAGGTCTTCCCCGAGCCTCCTCTTCTCCAGACTAAACAATCCCAGAAGTCAGACTGGGCTTCTTCAGTTCCTTCTTCAGACCAGGAAGGGAACATACCTTAAGGCACACCTCTCCCAGCTCCAACTGCTCTGAGCAAGACCTTGGTACCATTGGGCACCACACAGCTCCTCAGGGGAATAAATGCCAACAACTGGTTGTTGTAAGGCAACGGACAAGAGAAAGGACGCTCTCCTGAACCAACATGCAGAATTCACATGGGCTGCTAGCTCCCCATTTGCAAATACAGATAATAGCAGCCTTAACACCACATAAACAAAATATCCTCCCTCTCCTGAATCATCATCTGCAGTCCTATCCCAGGACTGGAAACTGGCCACAAGCAGAAGCCACAGTCATACAGGTCTTTAGGAGAGAGCACAAAGAATCAGTGTCACCTAAAATGCTTCCGTAGGCAAAAATGCATCCAAATAGACAATACACTGGGGGCTGGGTACAGAGAAAAAGCAGAATTTCATATTTATTTTATAAGCAATAATGTTATTTTAAGATTTACTTTTATTTGCAACAATGGAAATATAATTTCAATTTCTTAAGAGAAAATTTCAATGCTCTTTCTAGCTAACAGATCTGAATTTGAGAACCAATAGGAAGAGAAGGTACATGCCAGAGCTCTGGTGAACAAGAGTGTTCACATAATGTGTCTCAAACTGGGAGATGTTTCATTCAGTGTGAAGGTGGAAAATTTTAATTAACTTGTTTCCCACCCTGCTATGGATGGTAAATCATCTCTGATCACACCTGGAGTGTCAAGAAGCCAGAGCACAGTGAGTGAGGCTTTTCCCTTGACTTACACCACATGAAAAGAATTCATTTTTTCTGTAGTTGTATTATTTGTTTTCAGTCTTTTCTTGCTTTCACAGCAGCTTCTTCTCATTAGAAAGGAATAAAAAGTATGATTAAAAAATGATAAAGATAATATCTAGGGCAAGCCACGCAAACAACTGCATTAACTGTTTTTCTTTTCTTTTCCCCCCTTTACTGTGGCAATTTTAACCACAGCAAGAGAATAAACACAGCAGCTACTAAGCTCTTGTGAAACAGAAGGAAATCATTCTTTCCTGGGTTAAGTGAATGTGATTTACTCACAGGGCAGCTATGGATTGTCACTGTTTAATATTTTTTTCCAATGTGGATTGAAGAGTGGAAGACTGAAAATCCCATTAAATAAATCTTAATAAAACCTTTACAAGCAAATCCTAACAGACCACATGCTAAGGCCTACGGACAGATGGCAAAGAGGATGGAAAGTAAAAAACACAGCAGCTTTTAAGTAGGCTCAAGCTATTGTTTATGGGAGAAAACATGCAGTGTGCTCCTGCCCAGCTCCCTACACAAACACTGGAGAGAGCCCATAGAAAAGGCAGCATGCACCCTGGGCAGCAGACTACCAGCCTCCACCACTGCCAAAGTTGCAGCTTTTCCTATTTCACTGGAGGGAGAAAGAGGACGTGGTGAAGGCAACACTGGCACCTTGTGAAAAAGAGAGAAAATAAAATAAGAGAAATCAAATATATGGGCTGTCTGAGAATTACCTGGTACAAGAATGCTGCAAATGTTTGATGGCTGCAGTAATACAGAAGAAAAAGAGACCAAGCCCAAGCTCTGAAGTTTGAAATGATTTGTCCATTCCTGTTTTAAACTTATTCCATAAAACACTTTCTCTTAATAATGTAACACCATCGATCCATTAAAACTATCTACTGTAAGCAAAAGAGAAGTTTCACACAAGCGCTGCAGCAAAAAAATTGCACCACGTTCCTTCAGCATTGAGCTTCTCCTAAATCTCAGCCTGTAATATAATACAGAGCCTTGTCAGCAGACATGCATGAGAAGCTTTACAGCAGAGCAGTGTGGGCAAACAGAAAAACAGAACAAGACAGCCTTTTGCTCATTATATCAGATAAATGTAACGTATTTCTTAATAAAATTTCTTATTATATGTGAATTAATGGACTGTGAAGTATTTTTGAGAATATACAAATCTGCAGCACTAAACTGGGGGAATCCTGTGAAGGCAGTTTTTCCTGAGATTCAAATGTATCCGTTCTCAATGTCCATACACATATATGCTGCTGAGTAGCATTCACATCCATGTCCACATACAGTGTAAAGCAAAATAATCAACAACTAAAAAGCTTCCTCTGTCTGTTAAGTCCACTTCTCTCAGTGACTTCAGTGAGGCAAACCCTACTTTCTGGTGCAAGCATAAACTGTTAAAACGTTTGAGTACTTCCAGTAATGCCTGCACCTGTAAGACAGAAGCACAGTTGAATAGCAACAGAATTTTGCATTTATAGAAGCAGAGGACAGGTAGCAAAAGCTCCTCAAGGTGAATGTGTTACATTAGAATGGAAAGGGCTCTCCTCATAGGAAGCGTGGAAACATCTTAGGAAATCTGCTGAACTTAATACAGCATAGGGGACAATGCAATGACAGCACAATTCCACATCGGCCACGGAGCAGAAGAAATAACTATTATCTAGCAATCCATCAGTACATTTTCTTACATAACTCTGGCATTTTTAGTCTCATAATTCCTGCAACATTTCCATGCTGTACCTTCAGGTGAGTGCCAATTTAACCGTCTATCTACAAACTGTTCTTGGAACAACAGTAACAGCTAAACACTGTCTGAGAACTGGTATAACCCAGGGTGCCTTACCACACACAGCTGAAGCTTTTGCACACAGCTTCCCCAGTGTAACATCCTTCAGTTTTAAGTTACTCTCAGCCTGTTCCAAATAAGCTCTGTGCACTACTTTACCATTCTGAAATGAAAAATCTACTTCCAAACAAGAAGCACATCTGAAAAACAGATGCTCTATGGCAACAGGTTCAAGTCAACAAGAAAGGAGACCTCCAAAACATGCAGGGTAGCACGCGCAATTGATGGCATCCCAGCTGCTGTCTCCTGTGATACTCAAAATGCCAGGGCATCGTCCTGTGGCCACCCAGCAGCTGCTCAGGGTCAAAGAGGTACATAAGCCAAGTCCTTACTGCCTGGCCAAAGGTGACCTGCTGTGAAAAAGACTTGTGCCCTTTGTGACTCTTTGTAAAGTGTAAAAAAAAAAACCAAACCAAAAAACAAAACAAAAAAAACCCAACACATCTGAAATGCTTCTTTTCAGTTTGTTCTTGAAAGTTCAGATCTGGTATTCTCTTTTTTTTTTTCTCTATGTTTGTTTCTATGGGTGAGTAGAGAACTAATTCTTATCTGTGATCCTGCCACAAACCAAAGCAAACCATGCCAGACAGTACGTGACTTTTTTAATATTGAGATCGTTATAAATCCTGTGCTTTTCTGCCTGCTTACTTCAAGTGTCCTTTACTCACTGGGAAGAAATGTTGGCTTTGCCAAACTTCAGTACTTCCAGCACTACAACAAAGTATTGCTAAATTTATCAACAAAACCAAAGAAAGATTTGCCTGTGTTTTTTAATCCTATATAAGGTACATCTATTGAGTTCAGTAGGCAAATAGAGAGATATTTATGCTGCCTTTGTATCTTAGATAAAAGAAACAACAGCTACAAAAACCTGTTAAAGTCAACAGGCTCCTGAAGGTTTTGTTTAGCTTTGCTTATACAGCAACGAGGGGCAAAATCCTGAAATACTCCATCCAGGCAAAAATATTTGGATGGTAAAGAGTCACTCTCAGAACTGCATTTCATACCAATCGCCATCAGCTTTTTTTCTGACCCAGCCATGCCTTTCTCCTATGGCTAAAGACAATAAAATGTAGCTTAACTGACATGACCTAAATCAAATCTACAGTCAAATCAAATCTTCATTTCCAGAGAATTTTTCCAAAGGCTTACATTAAGGCAACTTGCAACACAGGCTTAACAGAGATCATTCTTAAATCTTTTGATATGTCACACTGTAAACGGTTTATCGTGTCTACAGCAGACACTGACCCCATTCAGTTTTGCCAGGGAAATGGCAACACTGTGATGCATTTGAGATTTTAATTCATGCTGGTGTACCAAAGATACGGTAATAGCACAAAAGAAGAAAGCGATGAATCACTAGCTGAGGATTTTCAATGAGAAAATATTGTAAATTAAGGACAGTATTTTCAGAATGAACAAGACTTCCAAAGAGGAACAATATAGAAATCTAAAATAAACATTGTGGCACTCAACTTGAAAGACACTACCAGCTGTTTTGTCTTGGCTAATGGCTAAGAGAAGGAGACAGATTAGAGGTGGGGAGGGCGAAATCACACAGGCTTTGATTAATCAGAGCTGCCTACCCACATTTGCCTAGGCAAGCAGAATTAAAACCATCATGTAAGTTGTAGCGCCAGATCTCAGAGACTGCTGTGGAAATAACGTGTCCTGACATTTTTAGAGTTAAAATGATAGGAATGAGAGGAGCATTTTGTCATTAGAACTCCTCTGGTCATTCACAGAGGATGCGACAGCTCTACTTTGCTCGAGGAGAAAGAGTTAAATCACTCAGAGCTATTACATCCTGTCTGCTGCTTGGCGGGACCACATACTGTGACAGCTGCAAGCTTTACATCCTCTACAGACTGACATTTTACACACATAACCAGTGCATCACATTGTTCAGCTTGTTTTCTCTTTTAGCCTTAGCAATTAAAAAGGCAGCACATTCCCCACTAAGAGGTGTGCCAGCCCCTCTCTTTTGCCTTTATGACTAAACAGCAAAACTTTATCTTTTCATTGAGAAAGGTTCTCTAGATTTCATTTTATTACTGAGAGCATCAGTACATGCTGTATGTCTTTTTACGTTGAACAGCTTTCTTTTGTTGTGGCTGGGATTCTTTTCATTTCTTTGTTTCTTATTCCTAATTGGGACACAGCACAATACATTTGCACAGTTCAGACCACACCTGAACAAGTCTATAGCTCTCCCAGACATCCTATCTGATACAAACTTTAAGTAAGAATCCATTATACACATTTATGTCACGCTGCCCATCAGTGCTTCCACTGCTGCCTTGGTATTAACGAAAAAGACAAATGGAAAAGGTTAGTCTAGGCCACAGTAAAACCTGCATCAAAAAATATGAAATTCTACATTAATGAGGCATTCCATTGCTCCAAAACTATCTCTGCGGTAACATTTTGATCTACCAATAATATTAAAAAGCATCAGGGCATCTCCTGTCAGTACTGGACAGTCTTTCCCATTTTCTGTATCTCCCATTTCACAGTCCCATCCTCTGCCCCTTTCTTATTCCATGCTCACTGTAAATAAAGGTGGATTTCAAGGGAGTTTAACTGAGGGACAACCTGATTTTCTGGTTAGGACACTGGACAAGCACCTTTCTTCATCATTTCATGACCTTACTTAACAATTCCTATTATCTCTCAGAAAGCATGGGGCAGGAAACAGCCAGCCAGTTACTTAAACCTCAGGGGAACAAAAAAGTGGCCAGCACTGCTCTGTCTCTATCTGGGTTCCAAACTGTCCAAGAGTTCTACAACGCCTCATTATCCTTCAGCATGCTTTTTTCTCTACTCTATTTCTCCATTTACACATTGGTAAGTAATACATTCATTGTGTCACTAAACGAGGCTACTGACCTCAGTAGGACAGAATTGCCAGAGAATAGCCAGCACCCACATTTCAGGTTACAGCAGAGAACAATCTCATCACACCAACAAGTTGTGTACACGTTACCAGCTAGTTTCTGAAGTTGCACATAGACCTACCAAATCTTACACCTGGAACTAGAGACTCTTCATGTTAGCCCTCACACAGACACGGTATGTAGCATTACAGCATCTCCTGACTCACCAGATGGCTTTCACTGGTTGATGCCTTAATCTATTGGCCAGCTGTACCTCCAGCTTGGGGGAGAAAGGCATCACTGCTAGAATTCAGGCAAACGATGTACTACCTTCCAGGGCTCTAACACTTCCAAGTGGTCATGCTAGAAGACACTCCTCTGCTGTGTCACACTGTTCAGTTATTGCCATCACTGGTTCTCATTATCAGATGCTGTCCTCATCATAGTTTGAGGCAAACTTGTGTCCACCAAGAGCAAACTAAGAGGTGCAGAGGGCATTATGCATGACTGCATTACAATATCCTTGAGTCACAAAGAGCTTCTCGCTGGCTGTCTGAGCCAAACTGATTCAGATCAAGAGTCTACTTAATCTCAGAAAGCTATCCCCAGTGTGGCTATATGGGACAGCTCAAGCACAGTAATATCAGGGCAAGCATGCAGGATACTTGCCCTAGATATTTTATGTATTTCCTCAGCGCATCATCAGGTTTAGTTTCTACTGAAAGCAACGTGTGATGCAAAGTAAGATATAGTATGTGGGGAGGATCACAGGGCTCACTTTAGAAACACATGGCTAATCTGAATAAAATGCTTCTATAGATGCATAGATATAGAAAAGATAGAGAAAATCACAGTATCTTTTCCAGTTTCTCCTTGAACCCATCTAGCCTTTTTGAAACCACGGCATTCTTCAGAAATGTATTCTACCAATTTCCTTCCTGCTGTGTGACGTATGACCTGAATTACTTTTTTTTTTTTTTTTTTTTTTTTTTCATTTTGTACCTGGCCCTTGAGCAGTCACATTTGAAGCCTCTCAAATCTTATACTGCCAAAGAATGCAAAAAGTTAACCCCTATTCAAATATCTCCTATGATTTAGGAGACCTCTACCTATTCTGTTACCTGCAACTTTTCTTTTTCCCAGGCTGAAATACACACCACATAAAGTCTTCCTAATATGGAAGCTGTCTGTATGGCTGATCATCCCCATTACTATTCTCTGGACATTTTCAGTGTTAACATAACCCTATGAAAAAAGGTGCTGCCAAATCATGACTTATATAGTAGTATAAAGCAGTGTATGCTTGCTGTATCACACTCTATTCCTCTCCAAGCAGTTTTTAACATTCGGTTAACATTAATGCCTCTTGACATTTGCCTTCTTGCTCAGCACTAACCTAAATGCTTTCATGAAACCTTCCGTCATTACCCCAAAACCTTGCTCCTGATTGGCAATACCACAACTTGACCCTAAAAATAAGTTGTGGCTGTAAGTTTTTTTTTTTGTTTTTTTTTTTTGTTTTTTTTTTTTTAAGTCTGTAATAACTGGAATAATATCAAATGCAATACAGGCATCATTTTTATAGATGCACATGAGCACAAGAAAAGCTGCTGTTAACAACTACGTTGTTCTTCAAGAAGTCTCTCATATGCTCATTTCTTGCTACACTTTAAAGTCATCAACTAATGATCAAACTCCTAATCCTAGTCTTCTGGAATTTTAGACATTTAGTTTAGTATCAGTCTCATTTTTCCTTAATCCATGCTTCTGGGAGATGCTGTGCCCTGCGTAAGTCTTTCCTAGGATTTTCACACCCAGTTTGCAATACATTGTAAATGAAGATGAGGTATGGCTTTTTATAGATTGTAGAATGGCTCAGGTCAGGATTGACCTCAAGGATTGTTAAGCTCCAGCCCCCCTGCCGCTGGCAGGTGCCAATCTCTGTATCCAATACAAGACCAGGCTGCCCAGGGTCCCATTCAACCTTTAATAGATATGTAACATCTATTTGGCAGACTAGAGCAATCAAATTATAAGAAAAATCTTCTGAACATTAAGCAATGTTTTTTTTCCCCCTTGTGATCTTTTTCCTTCTTATTGCAAAGATTTTAATCCCAGGTTTTTAAATACCTATTTGTGTACCACACCCACGTTGCTCTTCCTCCCATCTTCTCCCCCACTGAAGTAAGGAATGATTCAAAACCAGAAAAGCACTGTTCAAACACAGAGCGTGGTTAACCTGGCATTACTGCTAACACTGGCCTCTCTACCTCCATTACTTGTATGCACTGCTGAAGTAAGTACAGGAGTATGCCTGCAGTCTCGGTGTGTTTTGATTTATTAAATAAATAAAGGAAAAACATACCTTCAGTACAGTCCACTGCTCTACAACAATAGCATCATAGCCCTGCATGGTTTTATTGTCTTCCACAGCAACATCTTCAAAGAGAAATACTCCATCCATTGTTCCATGCAAGGAATCTGTGGAAACACAGTGTTATATGTAAGCTCTGTGAGAAACACCCCATGTGTAGCGAGGCATTTTAATTTAGTAATAGCCAGTTCTTTCAAGCATATTAATACCATGTGCTTGGAAACACATTTTCCTCCGAAAGTCCAACTGCAACAAATGTCTGAGACAAACATATTCAGCAGTTTCTAAAAGCAACCCTCTCCATCCACCGTTATGCCAGAGTTTATCCTCAAAAAACACAGCTCTTGCATTTTGAGGTGTCAGAATAAGTTCAGTCCTTTTCACCAACCTGAAGTTGTGCACATGCCTTAAGGGCTAAAGACCACGTATTATGTTGCATCAACTTTTGAAGGGTTTCTGTAAGTACAATGAATGTGTACCTATGCATTCATCTATTCAAGTCAGAACCCTATTTATGGAACAGGTATTGCAGATACGATGGTCTATGTGGGCTAAGGATGCTCTGGCATATCTAAATGCTGTAAAAGAAAAGATACATTCATAACTATTTCATTAACTTATGAAAGCTTTCTGACCATCTGGTTTAGTAACTGTTCCCATTTATATTCCCAGCATGTTCAGCCTTTTTTCAGATTAAACACACTATTAAAGTTACTTCAGCAGCACCTTCCCCTTGAACTTAGCTGTATATTTTACTATCAGCAGTCTCCCCCAGAGGCAAGCATTCAGTTTTGTCAGCTCCACAACACAAGAGTGCAACTAATTGAAAAAATACCCTTCCTTGCTAAAATAAATTATGAAATAGCTGTCCATAAAATATACTACATAACAGTTCTGTACTCTTTATGAACACCAAGAACTCTCACACTGTCACAAGCATGCTTCTCATCCTACCCCTCAGATTTAAAGAATACACTGGCACTGTACAACCAACTATGAAAACCTTGCTCCTCCACCTGCCTAAATGCAATAGTATTTTATACAACAGTTTATTTGTATTTTTAGGGAAATTTTGCTCCTTGCACCACATAGGCCAAACCAACAGATCCCTGGACTGACTTTGTAGGCAAGCCTGCTCAGCCATTTCAGCAGGTCTTCCTACCCTCCACAGTGGATGTTGGGAGGCCAAGAAATGCTAGCAGGAAGGCATCACTGCCTCTACAGGAAAACAATCGATTTTCACAAAGACAGAGTAAAGATTAAGGTTTCTTACCTCTTGTATGCACAATCCCAAACACACTTGATAAGATCTAAACTGTTTATTGCTCAGAAATGCAAAGCTCACAACAAACTAAGCTACTACAGCTGAAGGCTCCTGTCTACAAATATATACAGCAAGACTGATATTTCCAGAGCATTTGCACATTCCTTTGTTACCTGCATAGTCCACTACTCTCTTCTGCTGAAGTTTCTACTAAGTCACAAATAAGCAGATGCAAAAAACTCACTGCTAATATAAAACTGGATTATTTTTTTTTCAGTTCAGTTGAGTAGCAAACCACTTAATAGCAACTTTCTTTGAGATTCTTTTAGGAGTCTCAAATAAGTAGAAAAACACTGTTTACCTACTGACAGTCTCCACAGATTACTTTCCTGCCATTTAGACTAGAAAGAAGGAAGGAGATTACTCATCACTACAGTAAGCCATTACTATATATTGCTCCAAGGAGGAAAAACTAGACTACAAAGCAGTAGTTCCTGTCTTCTAGATAGAGGTCTCATTTGAGTGAGGTGAACACGCATTTTTGTTACGAAATAATAGAGAAAATCACTAAAGTAGCTGGTTACAAGTTAGAAAACATAGGGAGAACATGCTTGTTGCATACAGATAGGTACAAGATTTCATTATTATATTTTATTCGTAAGTGGTACTTGTTAGGTCCTACATTTCAAAGTGGGAACCAATTCAACTTCTGTACAGTACATCATATTCCAACACACAAACCTCCACCCAAATCCATTTTAGGATACACAGCATATAAATAGCCCTTTACTTTTCTCATGCAGGTTTCATAGAACAGCACTGAGAGCTGAAAGCAGAATCCCATGCATCACAACTATACAGAGGCATCTTAAATTTCCAAGGCAAGCTTTATACATAATCAGATTACTGCTAGTGCATCGTGAATTCTGCTGATGAATTTCACTGTCACACTGTTGGCACAACTGCAGCTTGAGCTCTGCCCACACATTTGCCAGCAAATTAGTAAGTGATCAAAACACAATCAGCATGCGTGTGTTTACACTCTCTCATAAATCATCCTTTATGTTTCATTCTGCTGTGCATTCCACTTGCACAGTTCAGAGCTTACACATATGTGAACATTATGGCACATATGTAATGTTTTAGAAACGAATAGATGAGCTTGTGAGACCCTACAGGGAGCAGATAAACTTAACTGCACCTCCTTGTTGAATGTACAATGATTAAACAATGATTATTGTCGAAGGCTACATCTAGTCCATCCTAAAACCTGCCAATTTTTTGGCAAGGAAAGAACCTGACAGAAAATGAGAAAAGCAGAAGGGGAAAACTTATGAGAGAAAGACAGCTGCTGCATACTGGTGTCTGTTTAACACAGTGATAATAGTGGAAAACTCCATAAGATAAACTGCTTGATTGTACTCATTAAGATCACCCCTTAAACATAACTGAGCCTCCGCTCTACCAGCTCTTCAACTTTCATGCCATAACTATGTCTGCCAATTCGTAGACCTTTGCAGCACATTTTTCCTCTTACAGGCTGAAAAGGGAGGTAAAGGAAAGAAATAACTGGAAGAAATAGAAAAGAATAATCAGATCATGAATTTAATCCCGTGTGAAGCATCTGGTATGCTAAGAATAAACAGGAGACAGAATATCAGAAAGGGAGCTAAAGGCATCTTAATTTGGAGAGAAGGAACATATAACCCATGCTACAGTGTCAGGATTAGCAGGAATTTTAGGGAAACTCTCACACAGGTATGGAAGGGCAAAGAGTTGGACAGACAAACTGAGTCTACCTGCAACACCTTTGTCCCTCAGATGTTGTAAAGTCTGCAGCAACTTAGGCAATAGTCGTGTAGGATTCACATCATCTTACAGTACAGATTTATGATAGAGATGCCTACAGCTGAATTTGTTATCCAAGGCTCTCTTTTACACTGATGGGAAAAAAAATAAAAGCATTACTTCGTACAGGACCCAATTTCATAGAATCATGGAATAAGCTGCATGGATCTGCAGTTCGGTTTCCTGCTCCAATCAGTTTCAATGCAAAGTAGAGCAGATTGCTCAGGACTTTATCCAGTTGTGTCTTGAAAATTTCCAAGCATGAAGACTGCACAACTTCACAGGCAACCTCTTACAAAGCTTGTCTATTTTTACACTGAAAACATTTTCCCTTATATCCAACCTCTCATTTCAGTTTATACACATTCTTTCTCACCCTCCTGCCCAGAGCTCAGCCAAGGGGTGATATCCGTATTATTCGTAAGCTCCTCCAGTCCCAGCTGTCCCATAAGACAAGGGCTCCAGCTCCTGACAGTGATGTTCTGCTAAACCAACCTCAGTTTGTAAGCATGTTCCTTGCTCCTTGTGGGGAAGTGTCCAAAACTGGACACAGTATGTCGTGTAGAGGCAGCCTTAACGAGTGTCAAATAAGGGACGATAATCGCTTTCTTTTAATTACTGGCAATACCCTCGTCAATGCAGCCTCATAGGCTGTTTTCCTTCTCTATGGCTATGGCATATTGTTGATTCATGGTCAGCTTGGCACCCACCAACACTGCCAAGGCTTTTTCAGCAGAGCTGCTAACCAGACAGGCAGTCTCTATCCTGCATGTGTGCAAGGATCACCACCTTCACAGAGGCATTCATTGTCCTCAATGAATTTCAAAAGCCTCCTGCTGGCCTGTTATTCCAGCCTGTCCAAACAGCAGCCCAACCCTGATGCACATTAACTGCACCTTGAATATGATATAATCTTCAAACTTAATAATAGCCCTCTCCCCACCTCTTCTGCATCACCAATAAAGATGTTAAAACACAACCCAGCCCAGGACAGAAGTCTGTGGTATTCTTTTTGTTAGTCCAGGTAAAGTGTGACCTACTAACTACTATTCTCTAAGTGCAGACATATAACCAGTTTTTTTTTTACTTGTCTAGTCACCCTTCATTATAGACTGAAAAATATTGTGGGATCCAGTGTCAAACTTCCTTCCTGAAGACACCCAGCATGACATCCAATGCTTTCCCTTCATCCACAAATCTAATCATTTTATCACAGAATGTAGCATGTTTGGTGAAGTATGATTTACTTGTTAAATCCATGCTGACTGTTCACAACAGGTTTCCTCCATGTCCAGAAACATGTTTCAATAGGATTCACTCAGTGAATTTTCCAGGGGCTGAGGTGTGGCTGATCACCCTGTTGTTTCCTGGATTGTCCCTTTGGTCTTCTAGAAGATGGGTGCAACCTTTGTCTTTCTCTGATATTGGAGAACTCCTCTGATCTCCATGACCTTTCAAAGATGATTAACAGCCTCATTACCACATCAGCCAGCTCTCCCAGCATCCCTGGATGCAGACCATCTAGTCTCAGAAACTAAAGCAATCCCTGTCTTGATCTTCATCCACTCCTGCTGGTCCTCTGCCTTCTTGAATCTCAACTCTGAACTCAGATATCTGGGAGAACACGCTAATGAAGACTGAGTCAAAGGAGTCACTAAGTATTTCTGCCCTTCCGAGGTCTGCTACCACATACTCCATTGCACCTACCTCTTTTATATGTCTGAAGTGAGACAAGGTGGATCACAACACAAACAATATTGGTCTAGATCTAGACCTCCACCAATTATAATGGCAGTTTTTGGTAACAACACATGCAGACACACCTGCAAGGCAGATTCCTCTGTTTATCTGGCTGAATCTTAACTAGCCTACCTACAAAGATCAGCCATCCAAAGCTTAGATGGTGAACTGGCCTTTCCATTTTTCACTGCTTCTCACATAAAGTATTTTTCTCTGATTCTAATGCAGTCGTATTCCTTTTTGGCAATCTCTTGTCTAACAAGATTAATCTCCCAGAACTTAGCTTAGCCTATTAAATGATCTTTAATAATTCCAAATATTAGTTAACCTGCAAGAAAGCAGTAGTTAAAGCAGTAAAACAAGCCATTCTGACTTAGCAGTCTTTACTCTTGAAATAACATAACTTCACTCAAAAAAAAAAAAAAAAAAAAGCCTCCAAACAAAGGTTACAATCATTGTCCCTCCTCTGAAAATGTTCTATTACCACTGCATTTTTTATTAAGGTATCCCACTGTGCACAAAAAAGCTATTATTTTCACTGGTTGTATAAATATTTGATGTAGCTCTGTTGACAAAAAGCTATTTTGATGTTCTTCCTTCTGATTTACAAGAAGTATATGGGAAAAGATTTCTTCCCTTACCATGACAGCTCTTCTAGTGCGCAACTACTTTCACTGTGTTGTCTGAACTACAAATTCCCCTCATCTAGAAAAGTAACCTTTACGCTGCTGTTGCTCTCAAAAAGAAAACAAGATATCTGAGGCTTTATGTCACGTGATCTGAATGTTGGCCTTTGCTTCACATTTATATTCCTCTCTCCCTCTGAACCTTTTCACCTTGAGTACACACAGAGAAAATAATTCCATATGGATGATAAAAATACCAGCCATCTCTGTGGATAAGGTGAATAAAATTGGCCAAATGCATCACTGGTTCATTTCTGTCAGCAGCAGTGCAAATATAACAGAGGTAATCCATTTGGCCCTTCAAAAACCCAACTAATTTCCTCTTACAAGCAACTCATCTTTTGTTTCATTTGCTTGCTTTGTCTTAAAGTCTTGTCAATGTTTTATAGATGGTTAGCTGGCTTTATGCAAGTTTGAAAGCCCAGAAATTCACAGTCAGTAGAAAAACAAATATCAAATGTTTAAAGAACTGTACTTCAAAATGATTGAAGACAACCAAACTTATAATTACTCTGTTAAGGCATGGAAGTACAACCTTAGCTTGCAGTCTTTCTCCCTTCCTATCCGCAACTACTCTCATACTGCTGACTGAAGGCTTGTTGTAAGAAAGAAGCTGATCTCATCTGTTAGATCTTTTCCATTTTCACTGTTACTAACTTGTACCTTGCTCTACTTCTCACTGGAAGAGCAAATGGGTGAAGTCCTACGATCACTTCAGATCATTAGACAGTATCAGTTACACCTGGGTTTACAAGGAGTATTAGTAATGACAAGATACACGGTGTATCTCTCAACAGTTTATGAAGTGTAATTTGCAATTTTATTACATTTCTGCTTGTTATTTTCTGGTATGATGAGCAAAAAGAAACAGCTGCTATCAGTGAATTTTAAAATTCTTTTACATACAAATTATTAAACTGTTGGCAGAAGAAAGAAAAATTCATATATGCTAACAATCTGGAAATTTTCACTTGATTGGGCATTCCAAGGACAAGGGAGAGAAGAAGATAATAACCGTGCTTTTAAGTCTGATAAGCAAAGTAATGAATTCATACTTTAAGGCAAAGAGAAAAATCAGTTCCCAGTGCAAAGAAATTTATTATAACCAATTAAAGAAAATATGCTAATATTACCTTGATTTGGAAAAGGATTAATCAGTGAATACAGCGATCAGCTATAAAGAGCTGGACAGGCTGCATTAAAAGACTATAACAACAAGAAGCCCTGAGCCTCTTCCTTCTTCCCACCTTCCTGGGTTGTTTCATATGGGCTGGTATAAGACTGAAAAATATCCATCGCTTTGCAGCATAGGAAAAATTTAGGATTTAAATCATACATATTTAATTACAACTGGGATCACCTTATGGATGTTCTTATTAAATATTTTTCTAACAGTGTGGTTTCAGTCATGACAGTTTACCTTAACTGTACTGATGCCCTTTTAAAAACTTTAATTTAGAGCTTTTCTGACTACTAGAATTTCCTGTAACAGCAAAATGATAACAAAAATGATTATCAACTGCTCATCTTCAAGCTCTAATTTAACTTAATCCTGAATCTGTACACTTTCATATAAAACTGTCCTGTTTGTGTAGAAACTTTATTGCCATCCTCCATGCGAATTTTATCTGTGTCTGTAGGCAGTTATCTGGTACTCCTCATTGTGGTAACCAAGTACATGAACTTCCCTCAGTCCTCTGTTATATAAATGAACTTTGGAAGTTTAAATAACAGAAAAATGCTGTGTTTAAAACATTTTAGAGTACACTGATAAGCAGTTTTTATTAAAGAAAACACTAAGCCTTATATAGCCAATTAGATTTGGCTCTACGAGTTGCAATTTATACACATAAAGTAATTGACTATGTTTTTAAATAAGTTAACTAGCAATTACAAGGCTTTCCAGGAAGCTGTATTATGAAAGCATTCAATCAACTGAACTTTAGACCTTCAATTTTTGCTACTTGCTGCAAAATGAAAAATCAGAATTGTTATCCCAATTGACTTTCACCACAACCAACTGTGTTTTATCACAGGCCATGGAACTCTGATTGACAGCAAAATGGGAAGATGCTCTGGAAGCAGTTGTACAGTTCTGTGGCACAAACCCATGAAATTTAGTAGCAGAGCCCAGCCTACGGATTACCACATCCTTTTGGAAAAACAAACCAAAATTAGGTGAAAGACTCATAGCACTCACAGGATTTGGGAATAAGAATTTTGATGCATACTAGCGTAGCACTGTAACACAATGGAAAGCACAGCAATGAAAGCCCTGTGCTGCAGCAAGTAAGGATATACTCAAATGCAGCAGCCATGGACACAGAAACACGGGAAAGAATCTGCGTACCCTTGGAAGGCCTCAGGTACACATGGATCTCCAGTGAGATACCCTCACCTCCACTGCCAACTCTTAAACGAGGTGTGAAGAGGTGGATCCTGGCTCCAGCCCTTCCACTCAGGTGCACTGCTTGCCCCTGAGCTTCCCTGAGTTGGCCCTGCCTTCCCACCAGGTTTTCAGTCTCTCTTTCAGGCTGCTGAAAAAGCAACTAGTCACCTAATTTTCCAATAAAATTAATATGGTTATAACTTCAATATTTTTATGTTCAAGCATTTCCTTTGGTTTGTTCTCATGGTCCCTTGGTTATGTCTCTGAAATCCCTATTATGCACCATAATTCTTTTTGTGCAACAAGCTTCACTTCAGAGTCACCAAGGGAGCGAGCAGTGCAGTACAGATTGGCTACAGTATTAAGCTGAATTCAGTGCTATTCACAACATGCAAAAATCTGTTTTTTAATCTTAATACCAATGTTGATCCATCACAGATTTGAAACTCATATCAACAGGATGAAACAAGAAGAGAAGGCAATTTGATAAAAATACTGTGCCATCAAGATGGAAATGTCCTCTGTAAGAACTGGGGGTAGGCACTAGTCAGATAAAACTGGTGCGCTGTCATACCTTTAATTTAAGTATCCTGCTTTACTATCTTAATAATTCAATTCAGTTCACTTGGTACTGTTTATTAAGTCTATGTATTTCTGCAGTTACAGATATGTCTCTATTATGTTTATAAAATACAACTCACGATCTCAGCTTGCCTTATACAAATGCCAAAATATTTTCTGTATACTTTCATTCCACTTCACTGAAAAAGGCTGATCTAAAACAAATATTTCCCAAGATCATACTAAAGCTTGTTTAATGTCTTCTCCCAAATGTCTTCTCTTGAAAGATAATGACCTCTATTAGCGGAGAAAGGAAAATAATCACAACATAATGCTCTCTGTAATTTCCATACCATTTACCATTCCAAGGCTGAAGATGGCGTTCACCAATGAGCCTCCTTTCCTGAAGTGATCTGTCATATGCTCCAGCCAATTTGCTTCCAAGCTGTTGACAGTCTGCCCATTCCTGGAGATCCTCATAGGGATAGTCACTGTATAATACTGGCTGCATCTCTGTGGAGTCTTGGGCTTGTTGAAGAGAGTGAAGATCTCTGTCTCTACCAAAAAGTAAAAATGAAGTAATGCAACAACCATATTATGATACTTCAGCTAAAACAATACTGTTTGCCCACAGCCTTTCACACTACACAAATGCAATACTTGGGACATGCTTTTCTTTTTATGACATTTCTGTGCTGCACAACAGAGTAAGGTCTCAAAATCCATCACAGTATTTTGATTGTTGTTACAGTATTTGTTACTAATAATGGATTCACTGTTGACGATAAAAAAATTACAGATATTCATACTTGAGTATTAATGGACAACCCTTCTACAAGTAACAAAAGCAATTAAACTCCACAAACTGCATTAAGTACTGCAGAAGTCACTAACCATTAACACACAGAACACTTTTATTTTTTCTTCTGAATGCATTTTAAAAGAGGTATGACTGAGGACAGTTCAAATGCTGTTGCAAATTTAGAAGAAGCAGCATTCAATAGATCATGACCATTAAACAAAAGTATTAAATAACTTGGTTTGATAACGCAGTGGCATGGAACCAGCAAGCAGCAGATGCATCTAAAGAATGCAATGAATCATAAATACAGAGACAATGCTAGCTGGTTAGTTGATTTACTCTGGGTCTGAGCCAAGGTGAGACACAGACACAAGGGTAAAAGAATAACGAAAGCAGCACTGTTCATGGTCTCAAAAATGAGACTAGAATCTGTTCTGTATCTCCTCTTGTCATTACAAAAAGTCACTGCTGACAGCAAAGCTGGGGTTTCACAGCCCTGAAGCTGGAAGTAAATTTAAGTGCAGATTGACTATTGACTTCCAAGAGCCAAAAAAATCTCTTCAAATAAACATAAAAAGCAAAAACCTTTGATTAAATCTATTCAGCCAGCAAGCTCCTCATGTTTCCAAGTTATTATATTGTAATCTCAAGTATTAAAGAAAGTAATGTCACGAGAAATGTTAAGACTGCTCTCTAACAGAAATGTCCCTGAGCACAAAGTGTGTAAAATGAAAAAGATGTTAGAAAGCAGATCAGGAGCAGGCTGGCAGCACTTGAAGAAGAGACCAGGAAGTTTGCTATATAACCAAACACTTGAAAGAGTCTTAATGATCTCAGATGTGAACAATGGTTAAAACAGACCAAAAGGGAGTAATTACCACAAATCTTCTGGCAGTTTACCACTTAACTAGAAAAAACAAAATGATAATTATCCTAACTTAAAAGAGGATACGCAGAAAAATTCTATGTCCATTTTGATCCTGACTCCCAAAACAGACTCATGTTGGAGATCTTTCTGGTGCGTATGAAGACATCACACTAAAAACAGCACACCATGGAACTGGAAATCCAGAGGGGGAAGCTGATTTGGATTTGACATTGGGCTGCTAAAAATGTTCATTTAAATATGTGTGGGAATCTTTCAGTGTCTGACTTGGTTTTGTAATCGTCATTACACCGGTCCTAACCACTGTTCCAATTATTACAGCCAACAGCTTTCACCAGGCAGCCTGTCTGCTCAAGCTTGGACAAAGACACCTTCAGTTTACTTCTAAATAACAGTGCACTTGCAGTACGTGTGCCTTGTTTACAGGCAAAGCATTTTTAACATTGTTTTGAGAGCCTTTTAATAAAGGGCGAAGTAGATGAGCATTACAAAATACTGAACAACAACAAAATATCACAAAAATAACACCTGAAAAGCGTTAAACCTAAATTGAACAAAATTAAGATTCCACAAATGGAAAAAAGTTTAATGCAGGGAAGAAGGAGTTTAAGAAAGATCACTTACTATGGAACAAGTAGTGTAAAATGAAAAAAAGAAACAAAAACACCTGGTACTTTCTACCTTCATGCTCTCAAGGAAGGATGCAGAATGATGCCAAAGACTGAAATACATTTTCCACGAGAGGAAAAGGGAGTGCTCTAATAATAAAAAGCCATACAAGAGTAATACAGAAATCAGCAATGTTGTACAGGCAATAGATATGGGAAATCCTACTGTAAGTGAGCTACTTCATTTTCTGTCACAAAAAAGTGCCATCTCAGAAAGTATCTGCTTCATTCACCAAGATAGAAAAATGCACTAGAAGTAAATAGAGCAGAAAAACACTCAGAGAAATAAAAGATAAATATGGAAACTAAACACACTTTTTAAAATAAAACCCCTTATCTGGCAAAACTGCAGCTGTAATAAAATCCTGTGCTGTTTTAGATAAATATTAAGGAAGATTTCAGGTAATCAGCCTCATATTATGCAGAAATACTAAGAACATAGTTACTTGCAACAGAAGATTTCCATCATCAAAAAGATAATACCTACGTTAACTCTCTCAAGGACAGCACACATGAAAACAAAAAGTACTGGTCTGGTTTGGGACAGAGATATCTAATTTAGAACTAGAAAACTTAGAGGGCTTCTATAATGTGTGAGATTCTAGAATAACATGGAAGAAATGATTCAGCTAATAGAAATGCTTTGACCTAATCCAGATGCCTCCTTGCCCAACAAAAACTGAAAAAGCATAATGAAAAGTTATTTGAGAATGATACAAATCTGATGACAAAAACCTAATTACACAGAAATGCAATGGAAACCAAGACAATAGTCCAAGTCCAAATAGTCCAAGAATGCAAAGTCATTCTCAGTCTTACATTACAAAATCCCCAAAGGGCCAAGAGTGTGTGACTGAATCTACGTAAAATATAAAGAATGGTGACAAATTAAAGTCAAGGACGGCACCAGCTCAAAGGAATGTGGATGGAATTTCCTTACATAGATTTATAACTTGTAAGGAAAGTAAGCAAAGCAGTGAGAGAAATAAGTGTACACCATATCATCTAGGGTGTAGGCAAGCAGAGGAAATAAAGGTATTTGGAGATTTAAAACTGAAAATGGGGCAAGAATCTTTTTTTCTGATGACTTTTGATTTTCTAAGCTACTCTGGCCTACGTCCTATTTTAAACAACAATTTCTGGATATACTTGATATAAATATCAAGTATTACAACAAATACAGAAACAAACGATTTCAGCAGAACAGCAGGGAAAATAAGTCTTTACACTCAAGCACAGGAACAGGCCATAACACAGCTGTACCTAGTTATATCAGCTCTTCAGCTGCCACCTGACTTACACTCAGTCGCTGTAAACTGTGTAACTATGCTGAAATTGGGTTACGTGGTGCATTTGCTGCACCCATTCTTTGCTATCACAGAGGTAAGTTCCTCTCCTTGCCTGTACCCCTGAAGGAGCAGGAAACATAATTGGCTTTTATGTATTAGAGGTCACAGCAATACTTACTGTCAGTAAGTGGTTTTGAGCATCGTGCTGGCGTTTCATTCTCTGCAATTCCATTCTGTGTGTCTGGCGCTTCTCTCTCACCTGGGTGCTCACGTTGTTCTTCACTGCCCTTTGCAGATTTGCAATTGGGCTCCTCAGCAGCTTGTCCTTCACCCTTCCTCCCCTCCCTGGATGTGGCACATTGGTCAGCATTCCCCTCACCTGGTGCTGGAGTACTGCATCCATTAATGCCATCTATTTTCTCGCCATCCAGTGAAGCGTGATCCTCAGGGCAATTTGAAACGTTTTTATTATCTCTGGATTGCACAGAGTTGTTACTGGCAGGTGTCAGAGAGGAGCTGACAAGGCAGTTCTTTTGGGAATGGTACTGAGGTATAATTCCAACAAATTTCAAGCCTTGACTTGCTGCATCTTGAATCTACAAGTCAAAGAAGATTACATTTTAACCTTCAAGCTGTCTTAGCTAAATAGAAATACAGGAAATAACACCCTTCAAGGGAGCTATAGTATGTCATTTTGCTACATTTGTCCACTACCAGAGGAAATTGCCATGCTACATTTACATAAAAAGTTAAATTCTAGTGAAGCAGGATGAAAAGTCCCTTAAATTGTCTGCAGTAATGTGAAATTGCATGCACATGTGCGCGTGCGCACACACACACACACACACACACACACGGAGGAAAGAAAATGCCCACGTATTTCTTCAAAAAGCCTTTGTCTGAACCATTTATTCTGAATTACCAGAGGTGGTATTACTCACATGAAGTTTTAGTTTCAATCTTATGCAGTCACTCAATATTACACCTTCTGCTCTATTAGGCACGTGATTATGACATTTATGCAAGGAAAAGGTTATTAATTCTCTCTGTAATATGCACCATCATAACAACAGTTGTTGTTTTTCCTATTTTGGATTCAGACACAAATGGCAGGCTTTCACATAATGAGTACATAAAAGCAAAGTTATTTTAATACACTGCACTTGGGGAGACACAGAACTCCAAAGAATTGTTATGAGAAGAGCAAAGAAGAATGAAAACAAAGGGACTGCATTATTAATCCTTTATGTTTTAGGTGGAGGAAGAACATGAAGGAATCAGATCACAAAAGATTCAGAGAAAAAAAAAAAACATAGGGTGAGTCGTAGTGATAAACAGATAAAGCAGGAATTAACTAAGGAAAGCTTGAGAGGAAGCAGAAAGAGAAATCTAACGCAAAGACTCAGCACTATGGAGCCCTTTCCAAGAGATTTTAGTATCATACTCCTGGAACAGAGTGGCCAGACCTGTGTGAAAATGTGTGAGGATTCATTTATCAAAATCTTTACCAGAAAAGGAAAGGTTTCCATGTACTGTGTACACTTTGTATAATATAAAGTCTAAACATGCATAAATATTTCAAAAATAAATGGGTTAGGAATGAAGAAATGATTTAAATTCCTGTGCATACCGTGTCATTCCAGGGTGTTAAATTATCTTAAGTGTTCTCTGAGGTTCAATCTATATAAACTTAAACGAAGCAGTTAAAGCTTTTTTTTCCAGTAGCAAATGAAATACTGCATGTTACATGCACCTCCAGTTTGAAGCACAAGAGATGGAACAGAATAAACAAGAATTTTTTTTTTTAAGAGGAAGTTTGTTTCTGCATCTTCCCTACCCAGAATTACCTTTATTAAAATGAATCATCTACTTCCTGCTAATGTGGTACTGTTCTAAACATACAAATGTACAGATGATACCTGATCAACAACAAGAACTTCCTCTTTCAAACCAAAGTTGTACTTTCCACGTTAAATTAACTCTTAATTTTGTGATGGCAGGAACTTAACAGAGCTGTTCAGGAAGCAAAGGCAACATCCTTCAGAGGTGCTGGACCTGACTAATGCGAGCCGCTGCCTTAACGAAAGCTCATAGCTAAAACTGGAACAGGAGCCTCCATATAAGAATACTGCCAGCAGTATCCTGATCACATGGATGTGTGGCTACAAAGAAAGCTGGAATGTAATGGCCTTGCTCAGGAAGGTTCCTGTGAATGTCAGCAATAGATGCATTGATCATATGCTTAAAGTTCCCTAATCCCTATTGCAATTTCACAAATATTTTTCATACGGCCATTGAAAGAATTACAGATTCAGTTCATCTGTTACCACTAATCTAAACACACATCACTACATTTGTTTGGTAGGTTGCAGGGCAGCTAATTATAGAAATTTATCTTGCACGCAACTCTTAAGAGTGTGAGGATAGGACATATGTAGTAACATTACTGGTCCTGGAACACTGCTTGTCAACCCACAGCAGGTTCTCCCACACAGTGATTTGGATGAGAACAGTTTTCACAGCTATTGGAGCAACGTTACACAGTCTTTGCACACGTAAAGAAAATGTGTGTGTTCTAAGGAATACCTGAAACTGAGGTTTTCCTTTGGAGGCTCTTGTTCTCCAAAGAGAGAGGATGAGAATTGAAAAGGGTCCAGAGGAGGGCCACAAAGATGATCAGGGGGCTGAAGCACCTCTCCTACAAAGACAGGCTGAGGGAGCTCGGCTCGTTCAGCCTGGAGTAGAGAAAGTTGAGGGGTGACCTCATGGCAACCTCCAGCCTACAAACAGGAGGCAAGCCAATTCTTTACAAGGGTAGATAACAGCAGTACTAGGGGAAATGGTTTTAAGCTGAGAGGGACGATTTAGGTCGGGTATTAGGGAGAAGTTCTCTACCAAGAGAGTAGCGAGGAGCTGGAACAGGCTGCCCAGAGAGGCTGTGAATGCCCTGTCCCTGGGGGCGTTCAAGGCCTGGTTGGATGGCGTCTAATATTAGATATGGAGGTTGGAGGCCCTGCATGTGGCAGGGGGGTTGGAGTTTGATGATCCTTGAAGTCCCTTCCAACCCAAGCTATTCTATGATATTCTAAGATTTATTAATCTAATAGTTTAGCAGAAAGATTACAAAAAGAGAATGTGTCTGCACTATATAGAATACACCATCTTACTTAAACCCATGTTTCAGATTCTTCTCATTACATAAGGGAGAACCAACCACTGTTTTCTGTAAAGCCAATTTAACAGGAAATGTTACATCAGCAGTGCAATGTGAGCTGCAAAGTGATGCATCAGCAGATGCAAACAGTGTTTCTTACCAACTTCCCACAAGACCATGAAGAAGCAAGCTCTTGTCATAAAGTATGAAGCCCTAACATTTTCAAACTGCAAACAAAACTGTTTTTTTGCATCCTACTTAAGAGTTTCATTAGCAGAGAATTTTAGCTGTCTTCAGATTCAGAATGATTTACACCACTCACCATACATTCCTATCTCCTGTTACCTGTATTAGAAATATTCTAACTAGGAAAACCAAATCCCCAGACGCAGAGAAGAAGCTCAGATTCCGTACCCTGACTGGCTGTGCCCAAGAATGATGATTACTGGTGCAGTGGGGCTGTTTCTGTCAGCCACCTGCAAAGCTCTTTGCAGCTCTGCAGGCTTTCAGCCTTATCAAGTATCCCATGCTGGTACATAGAGACAACAATGTCTGCTCACGCACACCAGCCACGTGGGGAAAATACCCAGCAAAGTCTGTGTTGGCAATCAGAAAGAGGGCAAAGTGCAGGAGAAAGGAGGAGTAAAGCTGAAGTGGATGGAAAGAACACAGTGCTGCTCTGACAGGCTCATCCAGAACACCCTCCAAGACCAGATAAATACTACAATTAGTTGTTTTTATGTGTCACCTCGGAGAACAAATGGGGAAAAGTGTTCACCATTCTGCAGTATATTAATAAATAAGAGGAAAAAGCAGAAGAAATGCATCTCCACCACATGCCACATAAAAAAAAGAGAAAGATAAAAATGCCCTTACACTCAAGGGATCCATACTAATTTCAATTATTTTATTGACAGTTTTTTCCATGTTTTGTAGATTCTACACACTTGTTCTTTACATTTAGGGAAATCCCTAAAAGGGAAATTCCAACAAAACAAAACAAATTTAAAAATTCTTTTGTTCTTTCCCCAGATAGGAACAGAAACATTTTTAGCGTCTCACAATGTATGGCTTGAATGGTATTAACCACAACAACAAAAACAGGTCTCCAACACAGAAGATGTTTAACCGCAGAAGCAGAACTTCACTCATTTATTTCAATTCGGGCAAAACCCCAAGAGGGTACATCTAAATCAGCCTGTAACTGGCTTCTATCAATTGGCTCTTATGCCAGTTTAAAAATAGAACCTGTTTAAAGAAGAGGTGAAATTTCATGTGTACTGAAGGCCAATGCAGCTAAAGAATTTAATATCAACCCTATAATTTGCTTGATTAGAAACCTGGCATTTTCCTTAATGGGGAAAAAAAGGCAGATTTATCCTTTGCTATCTGTGAAATAAATATCAAATCTCCCACTAACTCCTCCAAGGATAAAAACAAGCAGCGTCAAATCCTGATGTCACTACCTTAATTGAATTTTTGCTGGGACACTTGTGTTTATGTTTCTTAAAGTTTGCAAAGCATTACTGCTTATTTTATAACTGTCTGACCACTGATTTTATACTGCACTTGGAGAAAAGGAACCATCAGTAGCATGAAGAATGTTATGTTGAAGCAGGAAATTTATGTCCCACTTTTCCAAATATTTCTGGTTCTTTTGAAGGCTTCCTACCTAGTTAGAAAACAGCTGATGGTCTAATGCAGAGGTCTGTAACACATTTCAGATGTTGTCTGTGTTACTTGTAGCATTATCAGCTCCAAAATAATCTATTCATAGAGAGACAGATGATGTTACTTATAAATACAGAAGCTCAAGGATGCAGATATCAGGCTGATGAGAATCATACACATTTGTCAGCTTCTGTAATAGCACACAGTGAGATTCTGTACATTTGTCCCACGGGATTTGCACACAGCAAATCAGATGCTTCCAGAAATCTCAGTCTAGTATTCCATCTACAGTAATACCCATATGGAATAATGCTACACCATTTAACAATGAGAATCTCTCTCTTTGATATGGATTTTCAAATTGTTGATTTAATACGACAAATGCCAGGAACTTCTCTCAATTCTTGTATGCCAGGAACTGAAAGTTGTCAGCATGCATTCAGAGTAAAAGTAGCTTTACTAATGTAATCAGGACAATTCAGTTGGTAACAGTCCTAAATGGTCCCAAGACTTACATCTCCTGTAAGTTCATCCTTACGATCTGGATGAAAGCTATCTTTAAAACGCTCTCATCTGAAGAAAACGGTTCATTAATAGATTTGCTACACATTTCATGATTAGCAAAGTACTGAAAAAAAATTACAGCTAAAAGGGGACTGCTGCTGCTACAAAAATAACAGAAATAAACTCCATTTGGAGAAAGGACAACATTCAGCAGTGGCAATGAACTGACTTTCTGATGGGCAGATGCATGTAGCTGGCTCTGCAGTGAGCTAAGAGAAAGACTGCTAATTAGTCCCACTGATGGGAAAACATATGGCCTTTGAAACAATAGTTCTGAAACAATTTAGCTCAAAGCTTTCTAAAACTTTTTTAAATCAAACACGAGCCATCTTAGCTAATAAAATAAATTCTTGCCTGCCTGTTTGCTTGTTGTTTTTAAAAGAATAACGTTAGAGGCATCAGATTTTGTGATGCACTCCAGAAACAAGATCACCATGTTCTTCTACCTTCTTTTTAAGATTCAAACAAAGCCCTTTGACAACTGACACCACACCAGGGATCTTCAAGCAAAAATTATTTTGTTGTTTGAGAAGAGTACTACGTACTGTATGACAGGAGCTGGAACTAGAAAAGGGTGTTTGAGACTACAGTTCTCCAAAGGTGTCCTCCTTCATTACTATTTAGTAGTACATGTTTCATTACAAATACTAGTTTGTTCATTTCTGAAAACAGATGTTTAAACTTAAGACAGGCTTTTAGTTTATCTCTGACGCTTACTGTGGATCTCACAAGCTCTTTCCTGAGAATGCAGCAACACCCATCAAGTTCACTGCTTATTTTAAAATCAACTAGGCTTAACTAATGTTCTGAAAGAGTTTTATTTATTACTGAACAAGTCAAAACTTCTATGACTTTTTGGAGACGCACTTTGCAGTTACAAAAAAAGGGTAACTCTGCTAATCAAATAGCAAAGCAGCAACTGGCAATCATTTCTCTATTCTTTTGCTCCGAAATTCTGCTTCAGTATTTGCAAATTTCCAAACCACATAACCTTTCTGATGGGGACACTCTGTCACTTAAGCCTGTACTTCCTATGCATTTTTATGCTTTCCCAGTTAACACTCACCTGTTCAATTCTGAATTTGATAAAGGCAGTTCCTGTTCATGTAAGTATAAGTAAATATAAATGTAGCTTACAGAAAGAAAGTATATCTGTATTCAGGTCTTCAAATTACCAATTATTTTCACTATCAATTACATCAAAATAGGTCATCAAGAACAAGACACTGGGGGGATGCTTTGAAAAGAGTAACCATAATCCCACATCACTGGGTCTTCCTTCAAACAGTGTTGCTGACACTATTTATATTAATAATTCCAATGAAAACCTTGACGAAAATTTTACCACTTAGGACCTTTAGTTAAGACTATTAGAAATAATTTCGTAGATCCAAGAGAAAATTAAGACTTCAAGAGCAAAACCCAAAGGCAATAACTGTTTTTGCAGTAAACAGTCCCTTCAACAGAAGCACTGATTTGACCCTGAGCTCTCACTGCTCAGTCTCTCATTTGTTGTAGAGCGGAACAAAGCACTGAACAGGGAAAAGAAAGCAAGCTTTGCAGTTTTACAACAACCTCATTGGGAGTAGACTCTGCAAATGAGAACTGAAAGCTACAAACAGAACAGGGAAAAATGTAATTAAGCAAGAATCTACTGCAACCTACTGTTACATTGAATAAAACAGAATCTACATTCTTAAGACAGCACTGCCAAGAGATATTAAGTTACAGCAAGCTGTATGTCTCCTGCTACCAGAGCCAAAAAACAGACTAGAGGAACCAGTTACAATTCCTCTTCAGCTTCTGTCAGTTATATGTTCCTTTCTGAGAACAACACTACTGTACTAAATGTACAGTGTAGGGAAGTGCAAGCACAATTGTTCCTTTCAGTGTGCATACCATCTCAGGAGATGACAACTCCTGAAACCATACTATCAGTTCTGTGGCCTTGTGTGCAGTGTTTCCTCTCAAATTATTGTCTTATTTTAGCATCTGCTCCTTCACCGAGCTGGCAAAGGACATTCTTGGACACAGGCTACAAAGGTTCAGTGACTACAGTACCTGCCTAAAAGCCACTGTACCATACTCACTGTCCCTTTCTTACCCTAGAACTCCGGAAGGAAATCATGAATTTATTCACAGTATTTAAAATGTGGAAACATAAAGAACTCTGGGATTCCTAAAAACTGTGAGATAAGAACTGTGGTATCCCAAAAACCTGGGATAGGCTGCTACAGAACAGCCATCTAAGTTCATTCAGCCCAAACGCTTGATATATACTACCAAAAAAAAGTGCCTGTAAAAACAGTGTCTCAAAACCTTAATCTAGACAACTGCCATTTTCCAAATACAGTTTCAAAATGGAGACCACGACTTGCACCTGAATCTTTCAAGAGAAACTCAAAAACTAGTGTTTGAACATAAGCAAGGGAAAAAATAAAGATCTACAGTGATGGATGGTTGGACTTTGCATCTATCAATCACTTTAGCCAGATGAATGCTTGTAGAACACCAGAAGACATTCCTTTCACTTAACTGCAACCAACTTGCAGCAAAGCTGGTTTAGTGCATCTCTTCCCTAAGCAATAAAAAAATCAAAAGGTTCAAGACTTTAAACATCCAGGTTTTAAATATGAAGAATTCACTCTGAAACTTATGGACTTCATATTTAATGTGCAGGGAACGCCTTCTATCTTTTAAAGTGTTTCTTTTAAACCACATAGTTTCATCAAACCATCTGTTACTTGTAGCCAAAATTACCATTTGAACAATTTGCCCATATTTTATTTTAGCACAGTATAAAATATTATCGTGTTTATTATTTTAAAGTTATTTTCCCACCAGACAGAAGTGGGATCATTAAAAACATTAACTATATACATAGTTTACAACATCTATTTCTGTCTTGGTCAAGAGGACAGCTCTAAAATCTGCTGGGGGCAAGGGATTATGAAAGCACAACCACGCTCCTGGGAGAGTCCTGAAAATAGTTTTGCAATGTTCATGGAAGATACATATCAACAACACTCTTACATGGCTTCGTCAAAAGAACAGAAGTTGAAAGAAGCTTAACCAGGAACAGATGTTTCCCTTCACACCAGGCTGTTTAAAATACTGAACGTGCTATTTTTTACCATCTCTTTTTATATATACACTTACAAAATGCTAACAAAATGCACTTTAATAAATATTATCACAGCAGATCACAAATAACTGAACTACGAATGTTAGCTGCTTCGTAGCTGTATTTAAGATCCAAATACTTAAAAATTAAATGGGGGCTTCGTTTGTACAAAAAAAAAAAAAAAAAAAAAAAAAAAAAAAAAAAAGAAGAAAGTGCTCCAAGATGGTTTTCATTACACAGTACCAAAGAAATAACTGCTGTATTGCTCTTTTTTTGACAATGAAGGTTTTGGGGAGGGATTTTTTGGTTTGTTTTAAGGATGGAACTGATTTTAAAAGAGGTTGAGATCACATGTAGGTAAGTAATACTAGGTAATAAACAGCACCCCAGAGGAGCTATTCTCTAGCCATAGAAGTATATTTGAACTGCTTGTTCATCTGAAGAACTATCCTATGAGCAATATTAAAGATTCAATATTTTTCCCCTTCTATCTTCTACTGTCACCTGTTCTGCCTGTATCTCCCGCAGGAGATTTCTGAACAGGTCAGCTAATACATATTTACAGTAACGAGTAATGCTGAGGAGTACAGCAGCCATCTAACAAACCTCGGACTTAACAAAGCAATTGGAGACTTCAGAGAAAAGATCCTTGTAAGATTGCAGCAACACAGACAAGAAGTCTGCTAACAGTCCAGTGCTCTTCAGAACACACCAGCTTTGTTCCTTCTCAGAATGCAGAGATTAAGAGATGAAGAATCAGAAATAGAGACAAAAATGTGAGAAACACTGGAACCAGTATCCTTATAATTATGAAGAAGAACAAGTCAAAAAAATTCTAAGGTTTGTAATTTCTGTATTCTCATTTTGCTTGCCATGTTGCTACAAGCACACAAATATCTGTAAATATATAAATATGTAATATTCTGGACAATTTTGTTCTATGACACTTACCATTTTCCATACCTCAATCTAGTTAGACGATCAAGATATTTTTCAAACTCCAAAGTTAAGAGTTCAAAGTAATTTACCACCACTTACACACACTATATGGATACGTGCCCTGTTTTGACTACATATGACAAATGTTCATTCTGATGTGAGTAAACACAGGAAATAAGTGGACAGTCAAATCTGGGTTCAATCACTCCCATGACCGGGAATATCTACTGAAAAGATTTTAAAAGCTCTTGAGAATTCACAGGCATCTTGGTATTGTACTATAGGAGAAACAGCTGTCTTTTAAATAACCAAAAACTGTTTCTATCTAGCAACTTAAAAGATGCTGAAGAATGAACCCCTCTTTGACCAGCAGTATGTAGATAGATATGTGTGTGTACATATATATAAATACAGGTATTTGTGTGTTCGTAACAGTACGGCAAGAAAAATGAGAGTACAAAGGTCTGCAATTTCCTATGAAAATTTGTAAAGTGGAAGATCCTTTCAATGCAATCCAACCTTCTACTCACCATTATTTAGAAGCAACCTGCTTTTGTACGAGGAGGACCGGTGATGACTGTTTCAGATGTCAAATTTCAGAAAAATTAAATGGGTGGCAGTTTCTTTGCAGTGCATTTTGTTGGGATATTCCTTCCTAGAGTCCCACTTAACAACTGAAGTACCATCAGATTCCTTGGCTCAGCTACTACTGGAAAATACATGTCTCTAGAAAATACATGTCAACAAACTTAATGGAAAAGCCATTACAGCTGCAGGGTAACCAATAATTTCCAGGGTACTTTCAAGTATGGAAGATGCTCAGAGGACCGCTTAGGAAACTGGTGTAAGTGGCAGCTCCATGGTACTAAATGAGATTGGATGCAGTGAACAGCAGTGATCAGATCTGAAAAATACAGTCTCATACAATACACTCAGAAGATTAGCATTACATGGGAGTTTTAATGACCCAAAGCTAAATAGTGTTACCACTATGTAGAGACATAAAAACCAACTGCTCATCTGTGCGGTCTTAGGTTTGTTGGAAGAAATAGGCCTTGTTTCTAAGTTGTGTCAAGTAAGGACAGATCAGCACAGAAGGGTCATTCTCTAGTCAAAAACACATAGGGAAGATGCCTGCATTTGAATTTCAATTGAGATACAGCATTCTTAAACCATGCTCCTCCATGCTCATCATACTTCCCTAAGAAAGGATTCTGAGTCCACAGGGAAAAGAAATGTGAACTCTCCAATGAGATCAAACTAAAATAGTTTAACAAACAACACTTCCTTTTCACAGAACATAATTAACCAGGCAGCCGAGGATACAAAGATGTGCTTCCGAAAATTTAAGAAGTCAAAACCAAGAAGAAATGGTAGAGAAACTCTTCCATTTCCTAACCTTTCTTAAACACTGCAAGGATGTGGCAGTATGAGCAGAAGTCCTCTGCATGTCACATACCCAAAATAACTCTTTCCTTAGGATGTCAACCCGGCTTCTTTGTCCTTGACTTGTCTCAGCAGATGCAGGAGAAACATCAGCAGATTTTAAAAAATTACAGAAACAGAATACACAGAAATAAAGAGCAACTAAGGAGGCAATTGAAGACTACTTCTATTTCACGAGACAAGTCAAAGTATTACAAAATATGGTATCTCAGTACCATTTCCGACTTGCAACAGCTTCTGAATGATCTGAGCCACAGAGACCTGAAGTTCAGAAGTTTAGCTTTGCTCATTAAAACACAGATGAGCGTTTTAATCTCTCGTTTTCCTGAGAGCAAAAGACGAGAGCTGATATCAATGCAGCAGCGCAGCAATTTCTTCCATTGTCCAGAATTACATAACAAACACACCATAAGATTTTTTTGAGCTCTTCAGGATACAGTGAGCTGCATGGCACTTCCTAACCTACATCCACATTGGTAAGAAGGAATAAATAAGACGTGGTGTTAGAAACATGTTTTTGAGACACAGGAAGAGTGTATCCCATGCTACTTTATGTCTTCACTACTTAACTGTGTTCTCTCTTTCATGGCTCTTAGCACAGTTAGAAGCCATAGCGCTGGCAGAAATTCATGGAAAGGAGTAGAGAATTTGGAGACAAAGCGCAGAAAGTTCTCAGCAGCAGCACACAGACTTGACTGGAGAGTCTCTGGCATTTCTGAAATGTAACAGTACCGAGGCATGTGGTTTCAATGAGCTAAAAGCATCCTCCAGGTTAAATAACTTTATTGTTTCTTCTTTTTTATAGTAACTTTTTTATTCTTCTACATTTATAAGAGTTACAGAAGAAAAAAAAAGTTATTACTTATGCTGTATTCCATTGCAAAATCATTTTGTGTTTGCTAGGAACAAGCAGGTACTATTCAATACAGCATTTTCAATGCAACAAAAGGTGAGTTGAGAGAAGTTGTTATTAAAATTGTATCCCTGTCCATATTACCATGTAAATGATACACGCTCAGTAGTGCATAATAAAATTATTTTTCTCAAAGTAACTTTTTCTAGTAAATTCATAGTTGGAGAAATTTTAGAAGACATGGGTATTATACTTGGTATCTTTTAAAAAATATGGTAATTTGCAATGCTGCACATGATTGCAAACCTGTGCTAAAAGCTCCTCTTACGAAAGGTCTGTGATCAAGGTTTGACTACTCAATTATAACACACTATTAACTTCAACTCTATTCCATAGTTTGAGAAGAATTATAGAGTTGTTCTTTTTTGAAAGCAAGCAATTGCTCTAATAGCTTTTTGCTCCTACTTTCTTTGAAGAACTTCCTTTATTTTTCACTTATTTTGTTTGTAAACATCTGTTTTATTTACCCTTAAGAGCGAGGGATGTTTTTGTTGCTCAGACAAATTAGTTAATAAGACAATTAATTCCTACTCCCAAACAAGTCCTGTTTCCCGAGTCATATTTACAAAAAAGCATTGAGACCTTCATAATGTGTTTAATCAGATATAGACACGGACACAGCACACATCTGACAGCAACAACTTCAAAGAACTTCAAATTCCTCTACATCAAATAACATCTGAGGATGAGCGACATGCTCAGCCTACAGAGAAACAGTAAGTATACATTCCAGCTATTAAAATTTAAATGATTATATCTCAAAAAGGCATCTTTATAACCCCATAATCAAATGACTCTACCAACAGAAACATCTCCATGTCTAGAAAAGCATTTTAAAGTCTCAGAACTGAATATTTATGGAAATAAGCCGACTCCTGGGTTGTCATCTTGTTTTGACATTAGCCAAGCTCTTTCTGAAGACTCAAATGCAAAGACTTTTCAATTGGAACGACAAAAAATTTAGCTACCTGCTGCGATAGATACTTTGACTTAAAGAACTGAAGAGTAAAATCAAACATTTTGAAACCAATACATACGAATTACACCAGTTTTACCTAAGCATAGATGCAATAACGTAATAAACTCTGAAAATAAGATTTGGAATCAAACTTTTGAAAAGCAGAAAGTGTTCAGAAAACTTCAGTTTGCTCTGACATCAAAATCTGTAAGTATGATGATGATCAGATAGTCATACAAGCATTATTTTAAAACCAGTTTTTACTATTCACAGCAAAAAGGAGAGACTGAACATGACTGTAGTCTGTCAAGCTGAGCCCCTTTCTGAACTCACACAGCCTGTGCTGAAGTCTATTTTACAAAACCTTCACTATTATCACTGCAAAACGGATTAAAGCTAAGAGGGAGGATGCCTACTCACTCTATTCTTATACCAGGTGGCTATGTCAACATAGTATTTACTGCTAGCTTTTATAACATGTAATAGGACACAACAGATGCTGCAAAATCTGAACCACGCACAGCAAATCTGTCTTCATAAAAATGGACAAAGCCTGCTAATTTCCAGTCTAGTAGAATATTTAATCATCAAAAGTAATTTTAAAAGAAGGAAACAAATTAGGAATTTAAGGATTATTTTCAATTTCCCAGTATATGGAAATTCATTGAAAGCAGTACAATTGAGAGTGACAAAGGGCCTTAGTTTACAAGTACCATCTCTAGCTGCAAACATTACGATACTAAAAAAACCTTAAGTAATCTGGGGGATTCTAGGAGTTAATAGGACTTCTAGCTATAGTACTACCAAATATTTTAACACTAAAATGAAAATGATGATACTGTTTCAATTTAAAATGTTTATGCCATCACAGGACTGTTTTCTACAATGTAACTTAGTTGGTATCATCTGTGACAGGTCACATTTCTGTGATACTACAAACCATTTTTTAATAATAGTGTGATCAATAATACATTCCTTAAGCATAACTGCCCTTCAAGTACTTAAAATTACAAAACACCACCAAATTCTGTTGAAGTGCTTCAACTGCACAAAATGTAAGTACACTCCTATTGTCAGACTGACACAACGAGTAACAGTAACTATAGCACAAGGCATATTGTTTTGGTTTTTAAGTTTTTTTGCTTTTTTTTACTCACTTTCTTAATAAAATCAGGTATCTCCTTCTTGTCTGAAAGTTGGTTTACAGAGGAGCAGCACTCTACCTCCAAAATATATCCTTCACTATGGATGCCACCTTTTGGAGACCTAAAGAGACAAGAAGAAAAGCAGAATTAATTTCTCTTGTTAACACTCGATACTCAGATACCTTCTTTATAAATGTTTCTCCCAAGGAGCTAGCACAAAAGCATCAGTTTCAGCACATTCACTCCACAGCGTTCAGCACAGTGCTGACACCTTGCAACTACAGCATCTTGCTGCTTCCTAGGGAAGAAAATCACACCAGTGACTGAGCACTGTGGAATGCCTCCTGGACTTCCAAATTTCTTAACTTATCCAGGAAACACTTTGTCAGTTTGGCATTTAAAGCCAACAGCAAGGGTGTTACACCTGGTGGCTATGTCAACATAGCATTTACTGCTAGTTTTTATAACATGTAATAGGACACAACAGATGCATAGGCAGTGCAGCTCTCAGATCTTCAGAAAGCAGGCTCCAGCACTAGGGACTGACTGACTCTCTGGGACCATCAGGGCAGCCTGAAAGATTAGTGGCATCTGCATGGAAAGTGAGTTGTTTATTCCATTTTAAGTGAGAAGAGTGGCAAAGAAACCTAAAAGATGTAGAAAGTGTTCTACAAACAGTAATTAAAGGACTCTCTATCTACAATCACTCTAAGTCAACATTTAAAAGCTAGGGGTAATCAAAGCAGTCTACCTTCAGTCTTACCTAATCCTTTGTAGATGAGAAATGTAATGCTATATCCAAAATTTCTTCTCTTTCAGAAGAGGCTAACCCATAAAACAGTTCAAACCACATGGCATCTGACACTTACACTGATGAAAAATGAGTGCTGTGGAAACATGATATTGGTTGGAAGTCATCCTGAATGATATTGAGAAACAGTCAGTAGGCTTGCACTGCACAGCAGCACTACCAAAGGTCATTTTCATCTGTAGACTCCTTTACAAGGAAACTGATATGTCTGATCAATATAGAAATCTAGAGAACCAATTGCTGCATCTGCTCTTCAAGAAAACACACATAGGTATAACCATGAAAGTCAGCCTGTAATTCTTGGGATTAGTAACAAAGTAGTTATCTTAACATCCCACACTGAGCATCGACAGATGCAATCTGAAGCAAAACCCTAATTCTGATCAGCATCCACTTGGTGTAATCGGCACAGAGGAAACAGGAAGAGAGTTTCAGAAGCCTAAATTCGACTGCTGAGGAAGCAGCACAACATCAAAACAAGGATGTCACAGGCCTGCCGTGCTTAAGAAAGCATTTCTGTGTAAAAGCCTTGTTGTGAGGACTGAGACTGTTCGACACATCAAACACGCGGTCCAGCTCTGAAAGGTCCCTGGGGATTTCTCTGAGATGCAAAGTTACTGGGAGCAGTGAGACATGTGGGCTGCTGACTGTAACTCTGTGTTTCCCAGACAATGCTGCAGAAATTTCCTAGAGTGTCAGAAGACATTGTAGTTTCCACTTGATCCTCCCAGCTTCAACCGTATATACTCACCTCTCTCTTCCTATCTTACCAATACATGCACAGTACAACACTATTTCATAGACTGTGAACTGTTCTGGAACACTGAAGCCCTTTCACTACTTGTTCTTCCTCTGCTTTTAAGGTTCTTCTTGTAACTTGTGGTCCTGTTTGTTACTCAACCATGTATAATAGTATAGTATAAAAGCATACTGCAAACTACTGCAGAAGCTGGTTTAGCAGGGGGTCCCTTCCAACCCCTACAGTTCTGTGATTCTGTCTAAACACTGCTATACATGGAAGTTCTCCAAACATCTTTACATGTTTTACATAAATATTTACTGGGGAACCCAAAGGATCCCACTACTACCTCTCTTTAACAGGCGTAAAGAAATTCATTCAAGCAGAAAAGATCATTTTGATATAGAGCAAAAAGATCATTTTGTGAGGGACAGTACACAAACTACAGCAACTGTGTCTAATCTTCTAGATAAAGTCCTAGATAAACTAATCCAGTCTGTGCAGATTTTCTTTCACAGATTAATGGCTTCTCAGTAACACAAACTTTTAAGAAAACCTCCCTGCTAGACTACATAGTGGTATACTTACATTTTTTTTCCAAAAATCTCAATATGACTAATTGGAAACGTAGCCCTGATATTATCTAATCATCACTTCCAGATAGAAGTCGAGTTTTCAAACAGAAGTGTGTACAAACTAAGGCTCTCTAATGTTCAAGTGTTAATGAGCTACCAAAATGCAACTTGGTATCACAAGGCAAAGTACATACAACAACAAATGGAGCAAATGCAGTTTACCGGTGTTTCAGTTTTCCTATTTTCACAAACTAGAAATGGGTTACTAGGAATGGTTAGCAAGGAACCAAGCCCTTTTCATACAAGCAATCCCATTTTTATTCAGGACTACCACCAGACCTTTACAATTGAGAGGACCAAATGTCAGCTGGGGAAACCCACGTCACTGGCAGCCCCACTCCAGTTTGGTGAGAAAGCAATACCCTTAGCTCAGAGACTTTGGAACAACACAGCTCAAGTTCAAAGTTAACACAGCAAATCCTGAATGTATGTGCCGCACTATTAATGATTATTTAAAGTGAGGCCCGGGAGCAGGAAAGAATGAAACAGATCCAAAGGCACAGTCCCTCCCATTTCCACTCTTTGCCAAAATCTTTACCAAGCAACAGTTCACAGTGCTGCAAACACTGATTGAAACAAACAAAAGCTTACTATTCTAATCATTCCAAAAGTACCAGAAGCATTGCATTTTCATGTTTAAATCCACTGTCTATCTATAAAAATAAGCTCTTCTCAACTTTTAATGATGAGGTATATACATGTGTAAGGTTGAGAGTAGTTCATCCTTGAAACACTCTATCTTAATTCCTCTCCTTCACCTCAGCAACTTCCTGGCCTCTCATTTCATGCAGTTTTTGGAGGACATACTTGCAAAACTACTTGAGATGCAGACGATATTGACAAAAACATGGTGATTCTTACCATAACAGCTTAAAATGACCTGTTTATTTTTCCCCCTTTAACAAGCACTTACTGTGAAACGCACTTGCTGCTTCTAAATATTTAAGAGAACAAAAAGACAATGAATTCCTCTGCTCTAGGGCTCCTGAAAATAACTGCATGAAATACCACTGCAGTTTGCTAGGAACGTTATTTTACAGAATACATGTAGCAGATCCCGCTAAAGGCCATAAAGTCTTTAAGTAGCCTCACAGACATACTGAATATTACCAACAATTATTTTTCCATGCATTCAAGTAAAATACACTCATATATGCTAAAGGGGGGGTCTTCGTCCATACTGGTAGCTTATAGCTTTTTAGGAAAAAAAGTAAAAGCCTTTTATTCAGTCAAAAACAAACAAACAAACAAACCTAGAGCTATAGCTTTTTATTCAAAGGTAATAAACGGCACTGGATTTCACAGACTGCAAAAAGTTATCTTCTGAGCAAAGCCAGGTGGACAAGAACGTATCTGCAGCCTCTATATAATAAACAGTGCTTTTCATACATGAGTCACAAAGCATCTCATCAATATCATAAAAGTCTCCCATTACGCTCTTTGAATATTGTCAGCATAGCCAGATGTAAGTAGCTAGATATAGGTATGAGTAAATTCTAAGCTGATCAGAAGTTATATTTTCTCTTTCCTTTTTTAATTTAACGGGACTACTTTTTGGATCACTTTCCTCACAGAATATGAAGCAGGATCCCCAAAGTAAAAAATCTCCAAAATAAGCCAAACTATTTGTATCCTGAGCTGCATTAAAAGGGGGGCAGCCAGCAGGCAGAGGGGTGCGATCGTCCCCCTTTACTCTGCCCTCATGAGGTTGTATTTGGAGTACCACAACCAGGCCTGGGGCCCTCAGAACAAGAAGGATGTGAAGCTGTTGGAGCAGCTCCAGAGGAGGATATCAGATATCAAAGATACCAGAGGGCTGAAGCATCTCCCCTACAAAGAAAGGCTCTGGAGAAAGCTCACTGTAGCCTTCCAGGACTTAAAGGGAGCTTATAAGCAGGAGGGGGATTAACTTTTTACATGATGTGCTAGTGATGGGAAAAGGGGTAACGGCTTTAAACTAAAAGAAAAGAGGAAATTTATGTTACATGTTAGGAAGATATTCTTTAGTCAGAGTGTGATGAGGCACTGGCACAGCTGCCCAGAGAAGCTGTGGATGCCCCATCCCTGAAGGCACACAGGGCCAGGATGGAGGGGGCGCTGGGCAGCCTGAGCTGCTGGGTGGCAGCTCTGCCCATGGCAGGGGGTTTGAACTGGGTGGGCTTTTAGGTCACTTCCAAGCCAAGCCATTCTATGATTCTACAATTCAAAATAGGAATATCTATCAAGATCACAGAAGTCAGAAGATAAATCAAAAGTGAAGTCCAGATCTCCTGACTTCATTCTCAACCCTGCACTCATATTCCCTTCTTCTGAAGGAGGAATGATGTCAGTCACCTGAAAATTAACCCAGTCATCCATAACCTGGAATCTCTTCTTAATTTTGTACCACAAGAACTTAATAGGAGGTCAATATATAAAATATTTTTAAATGAAAGAAATGGTTTTACATAAAGTTCATTTCCACCTTCTCATCATAAAATATTTCTCAACAAAAAGAGAAATGCTGAAACTAGTTTAGTTTAAAAAAAAAAAAAAAAAAAAAAAGTATAAGCTTCAGCAATTTGAAAGATTTCTTCATTTATACTTAGCAATGTCTTCCTCCTCTTTCTTTGCATCCTTCTAGGATGGAAAACTGAATCTTCCCACTATTCACTGTCTCCAAATGAACATTCAAGTTTTATTACCTTTGCTCTTCTAATTAAAAGCTTCTCAACCCAGAAAGAGACACACTGTAATACAGTGATGCTGCACCTTGGAAGCTAGGACTAACAGGAAAAGCTGGTACACAATGACCAAGACTTGTACTTGTAATATATTTTGTGAAACTTGCAAGGGAACAGAAGTGGCAGTGTGAAGGACACGGTTCCTCTGCATGCAGAAGGGAACTGTCCTGTCCACAATGAGAGAGGGAAACTACAAGTTAGTAACCATGGGGACAGATGGGGCTTTCCACTGCATTTTATACACCCTGGGCTTTTAATTGTTTTTCTTCCTTTGTAATGTGTCTCATGCTTCATCTTTATTGATTCTCCAGGTTAAGGATTTTCTATCCCTGTGGATGTCCTCACTGACTACCAAAAATCTTAACCACAGGGTGGCAAATAGCTGAGAGGAATTACAGTCTACCTGGCACTATTCAGAGGGACAGTGCTTGCTGGCATGTTGGGGCTGGGGGTAGAGGGACACCCTGAAGCATCACTGATCAGGAGCAAAATGAGGACCACAGACTTAAAAGAGTTGGGTACTGAATCCTGAACAGGACCTCTACTGCCAGTAAAGAAAATAGATAAAATATCTAAGATTTTCACTTATAGTTGGAAGCTCACTGGCCAAAAAATATTTTATGATGGTTGTTTCAGTAGGCTGTCATTTCCTATACACCTGTTTGCAGTTAAGCGCCACTTCATGGTAGATAAACCATTACCAGCTGTAGAGTACCAGTAACTTACACAGCAACTATTAAAGCTGACAATTCAGTGTCTGTTATGTGTCTGAAGAGGGCTGGAAATCCAGTACAAGAGGAAAGTAAGGGATAGAATACCACTACGTCCTAATCTTCATGAAGTTCTTCTAACTACGAATTCAAAAACATGAAAACAGACTTGAAGCTGCACAGATACTCTACAGTGATTGTTTCTTTAACACGACGTGAGAAAAGTAAGCGATGTTTCAAGATTTCCCACTACACAGAAATAATTCCACACCGAAACAGCTTACATTCCAAAATGTAACTGCACATGTATAACAATTTGATCTACATTATGAGAAAACAGAAACACATTTAGAGGATTAACATTAGTGGCTGATATGGATCTAATCAAGGAACGTTTGGACACTGTGTTGAGGGATATGGTTTAGTGAGAACTATTGGTAATAGGTGGATGGTTGGACTGGATAATCCTGCAGGTCTTCTCCAACCTTAGTGATTCTGTGATTCTGTGTAATTCCAGGTTATAGAACTGTTAAATTCAATTATCTGAAAGCCAAAAAGTCAATACTTAAAAATTCACAAAAATGTATGTTGCCCACCTAAAGAAACATATTATTCTTGTTTTTACAAAAAATATGTGTAGGCATATTGCATCATAACAAGCTCAACTCCAAACAGGAATTAAAACCTCCGTTGAACTTTATCAAGTAGGTATTTTCTTACTTACATAAGAAGTCTTATAACTGGAATACACATTATTTGATAGTAATTTAAAAAAAATTAATAGAATTATAGAGTTTCTGGAGATAATGTTCAGGCATGCATGAACACAGTCTTTCTTAACACGTCCTCAACACTGAACAAGTGTTTCTAATTTTGAGAATGCTTTTGAAAGAACATTTATTTTGGGTCAATGTTAGGAGTTGTTGTAAGGAAATTTCTTTGAACTTGAAACAAATAACAGGCTTTAAAAACTCAAGCCATTGTCCCTTGAGCTAAAGGAAGATATCTGTTGACTCTTGGGTAAGAAATAAATATTGTTCTTCCAGCAAGCTGCAATCAGCCTGCTGAGAACAACACACACTGCATTAGCACACAAAATGCGTTTGATCCTAATGTTCTTGAAAGTAAGGTCAGAAGTTTGCCACAATTAGGCCTAAGTCCTACCTACGAATCAAATAAATATACATACAGACACACACAGATGCACTTACATTTAAACTAATAGCTTACTGTACCAGAGTGAAGTATGTACATTTGCCAGCTCTAGAAAGCACAAGAGTGCTGGAGAAGATCAGTGTTATTTTTCTTCAGGCTGTATTCTTTTGATACACCTTAGAATGGAGATCCTGTATTTCTGCAGAAACTTTGTAGCCCATGAAGAAGATGAAGTTAACAGGCAAGGGTTTAGCAAGGGCAAAACAATAATGACCAACCTGACCTGTTTTGATAACAAAATGATTGGCACTTACAGCAGTCTAGGAAAGACGTTTGGTGTTCACACTCATAATATTCACAGAATCACAGCACGGTTTTGATTGGCACTGACCTTAAAGCCCATGTGATTTTAACTTCCCCTGCCATAGGCAGGGCTGCCATCCACCAGATCAGCTGCCCAAGGTCCCATCCAACTTGGCCTTGAAAGCCTCTGGGGATTACGCACCCACAGCTTCTCCAGGCAGCCTGTGCCAGTGCCTCACCACCCTCTGAGTAACAGATTTCTGCCTAATATATAATAGAAACCTGTTTTGTTTTTTTGTTTGTTTGTTTGTTTTCAGTTTAAAGCCGTTATCCCTTTTCCAGTCACTACATTTGCTGACAGAGCTGCTCTTCAGCTTTCCTGCAGGCCACCTATAGTTACTGGAAGACTGCAACAAGGTCTCCCCTGAACCCGTCCTTCTCCAGTCTGAACAAGCCCAGCTCCTTCAGCCTTTCTTTGCAGGAGAGATGCTCCAGCCTCTGATAGTATTTGTGGCTTCCTCTGGAACCACTCTATCAGCTCTGTGTCCTTGTGTTGGGGGCCCTAGAGCTGAAGGCAGAACTCTAGGTGGGTTCTCATAAGAGCATTCTGGTATTTAAGTTAGGATATTACAGTCTGGAAAAAAAGATGTGGACAAACCAATTGGTTAATGGTGATGCCCTGTCCGCCAGAAACGGGTGGAGTACCACAAGGGTCTGCTGCTGGGGACCTGTCGTGTTTAACAACTTTATCAGCGACAGAAGAGGGGACAAAGAACGCTTTTGACACACCTGCAGACAACAAAGGAATGGAGATGCAGCTGGCAGGGCGCACTGCGCACTCCAAGAAAGGCTCCAAATCATCATGCATGTTTGTGATGAGTGATGTGCGCCACTGAGCATCAAACATGGCATGAAAATTTTCCACATGGAAATTGAGAAAATATCCAAGGCAATACAAAGAGGGCTTGCCAAGGAGATGCAACAGTGATGGCTCAAGGCCCAATCAAAGAAATTCTGCACAAAGTCAGAGCAAGAACTCTCTGTTTTGAGTAACAAAAATGCATGCGGAAATAAAAAATCATTTTCAGCCTAGAAGGTGTTTCTGAAACATCTAAGAATCACAAGTTTCATAGATTGTCTGAATATTTGCCAAAATATTTTCCTTGCCTCTGGAAAGCAAACGTGTAAACCCAAATGCCAGAGGACCAACCCATGCTTTGTGAAGCATCAAGCTTCAAGAGGCTGCTGCCTCTTCCTAACGTGATTATGTATTGTCACACTTCCTCAGTTCTTCAGTACAACAGTTTTCCTGCCTTCATGGAAACAGAAGCTGTTCACTACAACTGCAAGGGGAGTTCAGCATTACTGGAAAAAGACAGAGAAACAGCTGGTCTTTTGGATGCAAAAAAATCAGGGTTTCCCCTTGCTCAGCTGCCCAAAACATTCAGTCAACATAATTAAGCAAACACCAAGTGTGCAGTGACTGCTGGAAATGCAAACACAGCACTGAAGAAACACAATTACCACCATTTTGTTTCATTCATTTGCATGTTGAAGCCATTTCAATACTCCGTATTCACATTTAAATAATTCTACCTTAACATTACTTGTTGTTTGCAGAACCCAGATTTTAAGCGACGCAAAGGACACAAAAATTTAGCAACATCTCAGAAAGCAGCATGAACAGAAATCACTTGGAATTAAATTGTGTAACAGTAGAAAAACCCTGAAAAAGTCCTGCTTTACCATTAAACTTTTGAACTCAAGTCTGTCAAATTCCTTTGCTGATAAATACAATTATTTTTGGCCCAGTGATAAAAGTTTGCATTTCATCAGGATTAATGAACATGGAGAAATTATAAAAATAGAAACAGAATCATCAAGTGCATTAATGGAGCACCTGACACCTCATTATTTTACAGTAAAGGAGAACAGCTGCGAAGTTGTTTGAGGTAAACATAGAAGTCAACTGCAAAAGAATTATATTATTTAGTCTAATTCTGCATTGCAACTTTTCCTTGATCACTGCTTTAGTCATTGGAGGGAAGATGTGTAAAAGAATGTGTTAAGAGATACATGAACCATGGAAACGAGGACTTCTCTAGAATCCACATTTTTTCCCACTTCACTCTGCTGCTGTAAAATAAAGCATCTGCAAACACACAAGAATTACTCTAAGTAGACAGCTGGTGAGTCTGGAACATCAGTAGTTCTTAGCAGAAGATAATGTTGTGCATAGTACTTAGGAAGAGAAGTGCAAACATTTTAATTAACATTGAATTTTTAAACTTCACGACATCAGACAGAGGTGTCACTACAGTGAAGGGAATAATTAAAGCAGCTTTGTGCTATGGCTTTCTTGTTCAGAGGCTGATTCAGGGATTTCTTTGCAAGAAACAGGCACGCTGTCAGCAATATTGATGTGCACAAGACATTTAAACTCAAGATTCCAGTGTTTAGAACTAGTGGGTTTGGGAAATAAAATGGAAAAAGGAGAAGTGTTATCTCACACCTGAAGAACTGATGGATCTTTCTGTTCCTGTACTGTTCCTCCATGACACATAAATGACACGCATGCTGTTCACCTCATTTTTGTTAGACAGGACCTTACAAATGAGCTGACCTTCCTCATTCCCTTTGCCAAGAGAAACATGCTATCACAGCTTCTCATAATACTACCATATATCCTTTTTCCTGAAATGCTTGTCTTCAAGTGTAAATCAGCGTGAATCAACTTTTCTCAAGTGTGAATCAATGTGAATCAGCAATGGGCTGCACTTCACATCTGGAGCCTTCCTTGCATTTATTAAGAAAAAAAAACACAGTAAAAATGAGGGCTTGAAGATTCCTCTCTGCATATTTTCTTATCAAACAAGAACTCTCAGAAAACTAAGTGTGTCAGAAATTAGTACAGTAAGTAAAATAGTCAATTGCTTTTTGTTTTTAATAGTTCACTGAAATTGAGAGAGAGGAAGAAAGAAATCACATTCAAATATTCTATTACTCTACTCTCTTTGACTTCCAAGCCATCTCTGACCAACTGACCTGCGTGCATAATGCAATTAGATGCTATAGAAATAAATAAAATAGATTTAAATCTATTATATTAAATAAATATGAGAGCTGTGGCATACAAGAGCTATGGTAGAGTCCTTCAGCTACTCAGCAGACTATCTTTGAGCTCAGTACCTCTAAGGAATCGAATACTTCTACATTTACTTGATCTATTTAATTGAACATGACACTTTTTGCAGTGTAGATAGTTTTGCTGTCTTGAAAAAGAAAAATCTATCCTTCTTGGTTATTTTTTTTGAACATTTCCAAGGGACAAACCTTGCTTTTCAACATTTGTGTCTTCCATAGATGTCAGAAATGTATTTCCTTAAATGTCCTCAAGCGTGAATGACTCTTATTTCCGTATTTACCATTAATGAATAGATAGCTAAAACAATGTAGTGACAAAGATACTAGTACAGACTGAACATGGAACTACTCTAGTGGCTTGCAAAGAAAGCAGCAAATGTACAACCACGTTGCAAATCTACATCGAGTGTTTTAAAACTCCAGGACAATGGCAAAATAGGAGGATCAACACTATTAGATACTTTTTTTCAGCGAATTTTAATGCATAGCATGTCTAAGCTCCTTTCTACATTTTATTCTCTAACAAATGAAGGCACTGCAAATCTCACAATAGCAGCAGCTTGTAGGTCCTGCTGCACATCATCTGCTGCAGCTAATATAGCCTCTTAATATTAGTTGTTAATATAGCAACTCAAAATGCGAGGTGACCGTATTCATTTTAAACCATAAAACAGGCATAGAAAGTTGTAACACTGATTAAAGCAGACAGACTAGTTCAACTATTCAGTTCTACCTCTGTATACACAGAACTGATATTACTGAATCAAAAAGTACTAATGTAACAACTCCATTTACATTCCATTCAGGCAACAATAACAACTAGGTAAAAACAAAAAAACAAAAAAACAAACACCTGGTGCCTACTGGACAACCTACAAGATAAGCATATGGTGTTGGAACCATCTGTGAAGAAATACCTGTAGTAAGACAGAAGCTACAGCCCAGAAGTTTTGCAGATGGATACGGAATTCTGAGGATGGCCCCACACCTCAGCAAAGAGCTTGTTCTGACTCCTTGGCTCCCTGTGCATGCCTGACACCACACCAGAGAGAACAGCAAGAGACCACTTTTAACTTGACATGTGAGTGTTGAATCTATGACTGTAGTTGGATTACTTACACTTCAAAATCTCACAAAAAGAATTTATCACTAATCTCACCAACAAATATCATAAGCAGACCTTCACAAATACCCAGGAGTTCAGCTGTTTTATACAAAGATAGCCTACAGATGCCTGAGACCTGACATTCTTCAGGGGCAAAAGTATCATTCATTTTTTACCAGCAATGTAACAAGAAAGATCTTTTTTAAAAATTTTCCTATTGCCATACATTTTCCACTCTCACAATTCTTGCTGGAACTGGATAAACTCATGGTTCCAGTACAATACGTCTCTATACAGTTCATGGTCATGTGAAATCCATGGAATATCCTTCTCTCTTCATTGTGCTTGACAATTCAAAGATTCATTACACTCGCACACTATGAAAGCAGTTTTTCTCATACCCTTAGCCAAACTCAGGAGTATTTAAACTACAAGTAATACCAAACTGATGTCACTTCCCCTTCTGATACTTCTGTTTTTTCCCACTGCACCAACTCTCTTCCGCTTTTCTCAGGCAGCTAGAAATGACAGATAAGAGAATGCAAAGAAATGAAGCGTGAACGTAAGAGGAAATCTAATTGGTTCAAGACTCTCTACTGTTTTTAATTTTGTACAGTCATTTACAGCTGTCTAAAGAGTGTGAAACACTGGCACCCAAGCAAGTGAGTAGGCAATTAAGATCTTGTATTCCACATTCATTCTGTGCAGATGTAAACCACTGGATATAGTACAACAGCAAGATGCTGGGCTCCCTAGCTTTAAAGCAATACATTCTTACATTCTGACTGCCAAGGACAATGCTGTTTTCCCCTGACATGTCTCAGTCCTGAAAGATGCTGAGTCCTATGACCCCATTGCAAAGTCAGGCATGCACATACTTTCATTATCTGCATCAGAGAAGGACAGGGAAAGCGAGGCCTAATGAACAGGTAAGCCAATCTCAATATTACTCAAGAAGTCCACTGCTCAGCCAAACATTTTATGTTTTGACCATACAACTGGAAACCCTTTAAACAACAGGATCAGGAAGACAGCTCAAAGTTCTGCATTAATAAAACTAAAAGCAAGTTGAGGCAATTAAAAGTTAGTTCAGAAGCTAATGTTGCCTGAAATACCTAACACCTGCAAATCTGGTAATGAAACAGAACTTTTTACTTCACAGACTGAAGTTTGACCCTCTTCATACTTCTTACCAACTGATCACCACACTGTAATGAACTGAATGCTGGTTTTGCTTTAAAGAGGAGCCGAAATATTTTCATTCACACAGCAGCAGAAAGACAGAGACTGGAATCAGCAAGTGGACACTGAGTTATCCCTTGGATTTCAGTAAAGGTCAATGTAAAAGGGGGGAATGGAGAATGCAATTAACGTGCAAAAACAACATAACTGCAATAACACAGCTTTTATGAATGCTCAAGTAACATTAAACTGTATTTGAAATAGCGAAGTAAAAATCCTAAATCTGTGTTTAAAATATTCCCATTTTAATTTGCTTTTGAACTAGTTAGCAGTACATTCTATTGATGTTTTTAAGAATAAGATTAAAACATAAAAGAACAGAACTCCTGTTTGTTTATTCATCCTCAAACCGTGATTATGTAGAGCATTAATGCATCTTAGGACTTTGAACAAAGCAAGAAAGTATCTTTTTATTCAAGCAGCTTGTGTCGATTAAAAAATTAAAGGAACTTGTATTGTTTAGAGGAAAGAAAAGCCCAAAGTCTACAGATAAAATAATGCAGTAGTACTGTGGCTCTCAAATTAATTGCATTAACTGTAACCCTCTAAACACAAAAACACGAAAAAGTCTTTTTTTGAGCAAATATTTCTTCTGTCTTAATTATTAAAATAAAGGGTACCAACTAGACCATCCTCACAAACTGTCAGGCATAGGGTTTGTTTGCCTTTGACAACAACACATCCCAAAATATACAGCATATTTCAATTTGTTATGCCCTGAGTCATCTGCCAAGCTGGATATGAACTGTAAACACGAAGAACATGTTAAGCCTATTCAAGCCCACAGACACTCACACACACAAAAAAAAAAAAAAAAAAAAAATCAAGTTTTGCACAGTAAACTGCTATAATTTCCTGATGTAGGTCAAAACTCAGCAGGAAATCACATTGTCTATTTTTATCTCAGTTCACTGCAAGTGCTTTACCTTTCTGTTTTCTTGATAAGCACAGCCCTGAAGATCTGTTCCTGGGGAGTTTTCTCTTTTTCATCAGTTGGCTGCACGAAGGGGTGGACAGCAGCCAAGACGAAGCCCTGCTGGTATAATTCTTGCAGTTGAGCTGGAAGATCACGCAAAGAGGAAAGCTTGATTGCAGATGATCCTGGTAGCTCAGCTGGAAACAAAAAGTAATTGGTCAATAATCTTACACCAGACTATTATGTTTTTTAAAATCCAGGCTCTTCAGAGTTAACCAAGCTTCACAATAATCTACAATATGAACACAGAACTTTCTCCTGAAGTCCATTTTGTATTTCATATTTTAAGCACACTGTTCTGGTGAAGAACTTCTATCACTTAAGAGACTGGTGTGATTAAAAAACCAAATTCCCTACGTGGCCTGGGAGGGAAAGGGGATAATCAATGAGGGCTGTCCATATCAAATTGAAAAGCAACGAACTAAAGTAGACATCTACACAAAAGTTGTATTGTTTACTTGTAGATCACTGACAAAACACTGCTGAGACCGAATACCTACCAATAAACCCAAAGAGTATTTTGTAGGTATACTGATAACAATACTAAGAGCAATTAATACCCATAGTGATAAGAAATCTTTTCAGAACAGACAGTAAACACAGAATCTCAGGGTTTAAACCAGTATATATTAGAGATGATAATAAGTCCTATGCATGAAAATAATCCATGCCCAATGTGTTTGATGTGGAGTGTTATGCCTTCCTATGAAGCAACAGATAATGCTGACTGCTGTCAGAGATTTAATGTATAAACAGGCAGCCAGTACAGCAATTCCCTGCATCTCCTTGGAGTCTTGTGGGTTTCCAGAGAAAATCCCATAAATCACTTAAATCAGCCTTTCACTGTCTTTTTCTCTAAATTAGTAAAACTTCACATACTCTGAAATCTTCTCTGAAAAGCTATCTTTCCTTCCTGGCCTTTGCCTTTTCGTTTCCATCTCTGTTGGGAGCTACTTATTATTTCATTTCTAACTATGCTGGAGCACAGTGTATGGTGAGGTGCTGAACAGCTTCCCCTCCCACTGGGATGGATGTCACAAGAAGCACAACAGAGGTTCCCAGCACCTTGCAAGCTTGGGCCTTCCTTTAAAAAATTTACCAGAGAATGGTTTGTATGAAAGACATCAGTGATGTAAAATAAGGTTTCATTGTTCCGCTTTTTTCATCACATTCTGTAGCTACCCGTTATGAATAATGAAAGAGGTTATAAAAGACTAATAAATATTCAAAACTTATAATACAGGGAAATAATTCAAAGTATAACAGAATGGCTGTGCTTTGTACGCCTTTTCTTCATATAAGACCACGTTCCAAAGGAGGATAACAGAACGCTTTCACCAAGGACTGTAAGACACAGAACTTCAATTTTTGCAAAACAAGAAATGGAGGCAATGTGTGTGCTGACAGACAATATGGTTCTACCTTCTATAACAGCGTAAAAATCACAAGAGAAACATAAAAAGGGATACCCCATAAAAAATAATTCAACTGACTGCTACTTACCGGACCCTAGTGGAGATCAATACAGGGAAAGAAACCCCGATGCCAGAAATACCTTTTCCCTCATGATGCAGAGACTCCAAAAACTCCCAAATATGTCGCAAACAATTTAATTAATCAAAAGAACATAAAGGCCAGTACAGTTCTCTAAATGAGAGTTTTCCTTGGATACAAGTAAATGCTTAAACACTAATCAGTAATGCTAATTCTGGTAACAGTACACCAATTCTTAACAATCATCTATGACAACTCATGTCTACCTTGCACATAAACCCAGCATCTCGACTCTTCTAAGTACGCCTTGTTAAAACTCACAGAAAGTCCACTCATTAGCATAGGAGTGTGACTACTGATCCCTGAAAGCTAACCTGAAGGGAAAGTGTGAAAATACATGTAATTGGAGCCTTGGGACACTTGATGATTACAAAAAGAAAGTAACAGAAAACAGCTGTAAGGGATCATCCAGCTTGCCCATTTTATTACCCAGAGTCAGGACTGGTCCTGGTTTAGCTATTTCTCACAGACTGTTTCCTCTGTTGTTAAAATCCTTTAGAAATGGAGCTCCATTCCACAAGCCCCAAACTCAATCTTTCAGTACATCACTCCCCTTACTGTTCAATAGGTTTTCTGAGCACTCGGTCTAAATTCCCTGCTCTGAAGTTCAGAGTTCCTATTTCCTCAGTAGAACATCACTTTTTCTATCAATATTTTACAATCTCCAGTACATATTACACCCTAATCTTGTCTTCTTTAGAGAGCATAGACCCAGATCTTTCAGTGCTTTCTGTTCCCTTATATTTTCTAAATAATTTTGATGGGTCTTCTCCTGATTATCTTCAACTACACCTGTCTTCAAATACCCAAAGCTCATGACAGTGATCCAGCACAAGCCTCATCACTGTTTTGGAGATTGGAAGAGGTTTGAATTTATTATTCAAAGCATGCCAGTTTACACCACATGAGAAAAAAATATGAGATGCCTTTCTCAACAACTAACAGTTGCCAAATGTCCCTGTCCTTAGTGAATTTCAGTTATTTTTTCCTTTCAGCTCTCAACAGCCATTCTCAGCTGTGACCCTCACAGTACATAGTGCACATCTAAGCTGCACTAACAATTATGTTGTTTGAAAAAGGACATCACACATTCCTGGAAAGCCACATTTATCCTCCAACCGTGTTCAAACTTGAATGGTAAGATTTCAGTGATTTCTTCAGCTAATTCTTCTAAGGTTCAACCAACTTGAAAACATCTCATTCATAAAGGCAGTCATTGATACAGTCTTTCCTTACTTTAGCTTAAATATAGAACATAACATTTTCATGAAGTCACCTAAAACTTCATATAAAACCTGGCCAACTTTTTGGTTTAGTTGTTAAAGAGAATTCTAATCATGTCCCTGTCAAAAGATAAACGAAAATCGAAGTTATGCAGAATAGGGAATTGAGTAAGGTAGCAGAGCAAATAAATGACCGAATAAAAACTTCCATAATTCCAGTACTTATAATAGATGTGAAAAGCCTCTACTTTGCCAAAAAGTAAAGCTGAACTCTTTTAGCAGCATCCATGTAGGTCTTGAAACAAAATGAACTCTAAGTTTTACATTTTGTTTCATGTTTCCTTATTTCATAGAATCATAGGCTTGGGTTGGAAGGGACCTTTGATATCATCTAGTTCCAACCTCCCTGCTATAGGCAGGCACATCTCTAGACCAGGTTGCCTGAAGCCTCATCCAGCCTGGCCTTGAGTGCCTCCAGGGTGGGAGCATCCACAGCCTCTCTGGGCAACCTGTTCCAGTGTCTCACCACCCTCACAGTAAAGAATTTCTTCCTGATATCTAGTCTAAATCTACCCTCTTCCAGTTTAAAACCATTGCCCCTCCTCCTGTCACTACATGCCCATACAAACAGTCCATCCCCAGCTTTCCTTTAGGCCCCCTCCAAGTATCGGAAGGCTGCTGTGAAGTCTCCTTGGAGCCTTCTTTTCTCCAGGCTGAAGTGCCGCAGCTCTCACAGCCTGTCCTCACAGGGGAGGTGCTCCAGACCTCTGGTCATCTCTGTGGATGATTATTTATTGTTGCACTTTGCAAACTGACCTCAAAGACTCTATTGCTTATTCTGTCTGAATCTAAAAGCGTGTGTAAGAAACATTTAAACGACAAATGCTGTGTTGTTGTGTTTTGGGTTTTTTTGGGGTTTTTTTTGTTTTTTTGTTAAAGTTCAAAGAGGAAATAGAAGTACTGGCTGCTTTTGGAACTGATTATCAGACAGATTAACTTTGTTTCCTGATCAGTAACTGAAAATACTTCTGGCAATGCTCAGTTATGGACAGAAAACTACAGCTTTTTTCAATAAGAAAAGCAAGTCTGCATTACACAGTTTACATCTATATGGTCCAAATTACTTTTCCAGGCCTTAGGACCTGCACATTCTTTGCCAATAACTGGGAAAATTTGCCCACCCCACTCACTATCCTCATCTTCCAGAGAAAACAGAAAAATGAATGAAGAGTTAGATTTGACATAAAAGTCTATAGGTTCAATCATGTATATATGTGGAGTGCTGTCTCTGCAGTTCCAAAAGGCAGAGAAAGATAATGCAATCTGACACACAGGTCATGAGGGACAAAAGTAGGCTGAGAAATATGGCTGGGGAGACACGTATGGAGGAGAACTGGTTCCTCCTCCTTGTTTTAATGAGCTCCTCTTTCCATCCAGCTCTACTTGCACTGCATTACTGCGGCAACTTTAAGAAACTCTCCCAAATTATCAGTGGGAATGGGTGAGCAGCAGGAAGCACCAGTGTCACCTCCCTGAGTTCCAAGAAATCATCATGGACTGCTGCAAGAGAGATCAGACACCTACACCAGAGCCCAATTAATCCTGCAGACAAAGAGGCCTTTGCTGTCAGGAGATGCTGCACAGGTCCCAAGCCACCTTCTCTTGAAACATGCTCCCAATTCATGGTACTACGACAAAAGACTTAGGTTATTTTGTGTTATTTTCTTTTTGGGACCTTTGGCAAAGCTACCACAAGAGTAGTATTCATCCCAGGAATGATCACTTTGTTTTTTGCAGAAAGTTGCTGTGGCAACATACAAAGCTCCTCAGTACGCAGCCAACTGGACTACTGAAGGTCTTTAGACCAAAGGATCACTCATTCTGAAAGACAGAGTTAAGAAACACTGCTGTTAATTAAACTAAAACATAACTGCTAAGATCTCTGACAACTGTGTGATGGTCCATCCTACAGAAAGTAGTTGCATCCTCATCAAATATTAAGAGGAAAAAAAACAGCTGCAACAAGCAGGCTAAATTTTCTCTATTAAACAACTTCTCTATTAAAACCATTTGGGAGATGCTATAAATCCAACATCCTCAAATAAAAAAGATATTTATGAAATGTTACAAAATAAAGCATGGTTTCATCTATTACCTCATGCTTAATACAAAAAAATCAACTTTATTATTTATGTACTAGCTACAGTTCCTCTTTTTGAAATAGATATCCTGAGCAGAATTAGATTATTTTAGGCTGTTGTATTTGATAACCAGCAAATTTCGCTTCCTGCTATGTACCTTAATGCCAAAGCTAAAAGAAATTCTATTACTTTTTGATTTCTTTATCCTGTTTAGCAAATAGTTGAACCATAGCTATGCTATCTTAAGTGCCAAACGGCACTTTAGCATGAAGTGCCAAACTATGTCACAAAGTGCCAAAATTAGATTTACTTAATTACTCTTCACTGAAATGGTCAAATACAGGTCTGAGTTTCTTAGTGCTTAACCTTAATATTCTAAAGCACCCAAATCTTTCTCTTGCACAGCCTTCAAGAACTCAACAGGGGCCAGGCACTAGCATCAATGGTCCTAACCAGATGAGCACGAAAGATGAAAAGAAGACACATGCAGAATTGCACTTGTATGGTAATAGAGCCATTACCCAACAACATCCACTGATTTCCTGCAGGGTTTATAATAGATCTGGCTATTTACCTTCTGCCTTTAGTGACCGCCTCATAGAAAACAGCATTAGCTTGCTCTGTTGTGCTTCATGAATCACACCGAGGTGGCTGTAATTGCATGTCTGCTGGCAGGAAGCTAAATAGCAACAACGAATGGAGACAATAACATGGGAAGGGAGCATATCACTGACTGTGTGTACGAGTGAATGCATAAATCTGGTTTAAGACCACAAAATTTCCTGCATTTCATTCTTGCTGGAAGGTACAAGCACAGAAATAGAGAGCCCATGCTCATGACACTTAGGATGCACAAACAAACGACCGCTGCTCTGAGCTCCTCAGGGAGAGGTGGGTGGGTGACAGCACAAACTTGAAGGAGGGGGTACTGTAAAACCTTTTGGGAGGGGCTGGCTTTTGTCTAACAGACTCGAAAAGATCCTCTCTGTACTATAATAAGAAAATTTCTAAAGCACTTTTCACTGCCATATTTTGCAGTTAGTTTGTGCATAATCAAAGAATTTTAGGATGTTATAAACACAAAATAAACAAGAGAGTTAGGCAAAGCAGACTGTGATAACAAAAGAGAGCAAATAGAAAGCTTACCCCTATCCTGGGCTTGCTCACGAAACACCAGTAAAGGCGATCTCCAGAAGAGATCCTTCCCCACTGGTAGCAGCTCTTAAATAGGTCTAAGAGGGATGGAGCCTGGCTCCACCCCTTCCAGCAGTACAGTGAATTGCCTTCACCTGTGCTCCTCTGGCTGACTCATGGCTCGCCTCAGGTGATCAATCAGAGGTTCAGGCCGTGACTCAGCAGCTCCCATACAGTTTGAAAGAGCAGAAGGAAACCAAACTACCACCATTTCCACTATTAAAGCATGGTAAGGCCAATTTGTTACTTTGGAAAGCAGAAAGCAAACTGTTACTTGAATATTATCAAAATACTTACTGCCTGGTCCTAGAAAATAGCCTACATGGCTATTTTCATTCCATTTCCATTTGTTTGAGGTGTCAACTTCAAACAAAAAAATACAAAGATATCTAATTCCGTGTTAAAAACACTAAGGAGCTTTCTTTGACACTGCACAAATTGCATGGGACACAATGCAGTTGTGTTACTCTCATTGAACCCTAACAATTCTTTCCTCCTTGAATCCTTGAAAGTAGTTTCTTAAGAACAAAGATGTACCAAAGAGTCAAAGTACTCCCAATGAAAGTGAAAGCAAAACCACTAATAATAAAACTCAAATAACACAGAGCGGTAAGCAGATTTCTAGTGAGTTTTGCAAAGAGTTCCAAATAATTATTTCTAGGCTAAAGCTTATCAGACTAAAAGCCTCAAGCAGTACAACTGACATAGAAGGAATATACGATGCTTCTTACAGAGTTACACGGCTTTGATTAACTGAAACATGCTCATGCTAGAATTTAATGAGTTAAAAGCTCCGCCTTATGTAGTGAAAATACTACATGCTGTATTATCATCTTTTTTCTTTTCTAATAGAGCTCCCGTGAGGAGTACAGAGGCTCCTAAACTTTGAAGAAGCATGAAACAGTCTCAATGTATTCTCATTCAGGCTGTCAAGAGATGTAAGGCACTAGCTGTTAATATTTCAGATTGCTCTTTGGTTTGCTAAATGACATTCTTTCAATTTTCAAGGCAAATACAATAAATGTCCTCACCAAAGAAAGTAACAGTGAATATGCCAGAGAAATCAGGAATTTAAATGAAGGAGGACCATTCAATAAGCTCCTGCTGTTTACTTTTAGCGAAAATGTAATAATGGAACTTAAAAATATTGAAAGGCACATGCACTGTATCTCAAGAAGGGAGAGAGAAGAAAAAGGAGAAAGACTGAAACTGCGTATACACCCTGTGAAGGTATGTATACAAATACCTTTATGTAGGCATGCAAGTGCATGGATACATACATATGTATGTGACTATATGTGTAAGCACACACACAGACATACACGGACATCCTCTCCTTTAGGTACATGCATTAGTCAAAGCAAGAAGGTACTGAAACAGCTCAAAGATGGAATGAGATGAGACGACTTCCTCTCAGCAGTTCTGTTGTCTAATCTCATAGCATCTTCGGGTTATCTTTCGTCCAATCAAAGCTCCATTTCTGTATCCTGAAAGCATAACTATCTTAAGAACTGGCTACATCTGATGCACATGATGGGATTATACATGGAATAGTTTTATTTTTGGTGTTTAAAAAAAAAAAACCACCATGCCCAGGCTATCACATCCACCACACAGTGTGAAAAACCACCCACGAAACAGAATCTAGTTACCTAAATAAATCAGCAGGCACTTCTTAAATGACTCACCACTTACATGTATTAACCTGTGGGCAGACTTATGCAAAATGGGCAAAACAAAGACCACTACCCAGGTGCAAGGTTTAACAACCATGCAACATACAAAATGTAAGAAGGGGAGGTACTACTCATTTAGATTGTATACAGAAAAAATAACCAAATTCTATCCTCTCTTGAACTCTTTCAAGTAAATGTTAGCTATTTGTCCCTCCATCCTGTTCTGCAAAAGGGAAGGAACTGGTTCTGCTTTCTAAAGTGATACAGAGCAAACACAGAGACAGCAGAAACAGATAATTTACCTTTCACAAATCCAAGAAAATGCCAGTTACATCTAACCAAATGGAGAAAGCATTCAAAGTTATAACATTTTAATCACACATCCATATAAGCTTCCAAAGGCAAACATTACACTGAAATACAAAGGGTTAATTCTGAACTACAGTAAGTGCCAGAACATTTATTCACATCTCTATTTCCAAGAAGTGCTGGTTCCTGCACTGAAGTCTTCAGACACCAAGCTTATCTACTGATGGCAATACTTCAGCTGCCCAAGTCCAACACCGAACACCCACTGTTCCTTTTAACAGCTTAAAACATAAAATAGGACTTCCCACCACTCACACAGTGGTGCAGCAAGTTATATGCTCTCACAGCAAGCAGTCAGGAATCAAACGTTTTAAAACGTAGTGAAGGAAGAGCCACCCAAACACCATGTAGTGGTTAAAAAACTTCCTTGAGATCTTCTGACATCCCACAGCCAGTGGCAGCGTAACACTTGAGATCTTAAAAGATACATCTTTTTTTGTTTGAGCCTTCTCTAGCTGACTTGCTTACTATTTTTCTTTCAGCAGCAACAGCAATGAACACCAGGGAGCTTCACAGATTCATTGCAGCCTACAAAACTTCCAATTCCCTCCCTGCTATATTTCTCTTTCCATCTATTTCTCCTTTCCTGGCGTAACTCCCATCTTTTCCCATTCTCCTCTATTTTATGTTTCACTTTGATGTTCTTTCCACATTTCTGGCGAATTTTCATTACAGATTTAACAGGATATAACAGAATTAACACCCAACTCTGCAAATTTTAAAATCAGCAAACACGAACCATAGCAAAGGAGCTGCAAAAAGCACAAATAATATCCTCGGAATAGTACAAAAGGCATGCCTTAGTAAATTCTAAATTACCTACATCTCGCTAGACAAAAAAAAGTAGAATTAGCGTTTCAAAGCTTTCCAGTTTGCTGGAAATATCCTGCTGTCAATAAAACCCTGCACGTGCTGACTCTTCAAGGAGTTAAAAAGCAGAAAGGTTATTACATCAATCTACATATTTCCATCCAAACCAACTGAGAGCAGACTTGAAATTATTGGGGTTTTTCTTAATCAAGCACAGATGAACAAAGTAGGCTGCATGCATTATATTAGGAATTTTTTCCATATTCACTAGATAATTAGTAACTATAAATCTGATTGAAGTCTAGTTTTCAAGCTGAAAAATGACAAGAGGATTTCAAAACATTTGGAGAAGAGGGTGGAGAAAGAAGTCAACAGCAGTAATTGACACTGAATATGTGCACTATGATTTGATGTACATTTTGCACAACACATTGAAAATTATAATTAAAATCAGAGATTTTAACATAGACAATAAGAGAAAACTGCCATTGAAGTGTCACATAAAGGAGGTTTTTCCCCAATTCACAAGATAATTACTGCAAATTTCAGGTACATGTTGAATAACCGGACATTACAGAGGACACTGAGACATCTGCACTTATAAATTCAACCTTCAGCACAGAGGTCCGAATGCAATGACATACCAGTAACCTTGGGGAGAATGGTTTGGATTTATCAAGATAGCTCTCACCCACCAAGCCAACCTGTGCAACAGAGAACTGATAGTCTCCAGGGAAACCAAAATCCTGCTGGCAGGTCATGGCTATATGTATTTCATACATAGCACTTCACTGCATATACACAAAAAAGTATAGATAGCTTCAAAACGCTTGAAGGCTTTATTCAAAAGTAACCTGGTGATTTCGGTTCCTTTTCACATTAAATCTCCAGTGCTTCACATGCTTTTTCCCCTTCTGTTGTAACAGCTATTTTCAGTCTATCCTGTAAAACCGTATTCAGAATGACGCTGTGTGCCAAGTTTGTTTGATTTTTTTAAAAGCTTGAAATGGATTTTTTCCAATCCTGTGACTAAAGACCATATATTAACCTGTTTCAGATGCTCTCAATTCTTGCTTGCATCAACTAATAACATTCTTTTGCTTCAAAAGCAACAGTACATACTAAGCACTTAATACTTTAAATTAGCATAAGTAAAGTATAGTAGTGACTTTGATCTTTTTATCTTTTTCTTGGCTTAGAATATTTGATTTTTTTTAGATAAAGAGATGACATTTCCTATTTATGTACTTTTTCGTTTGGAACAGAACATCAAGTTTAACTTTTCAGGGCTCCTTTGGTGCTTCTTTAAATCAAATCTCTTCATTTTGGTAATCTTGTAGTTTTTCCACAGAAGTCAGTTAAAACTGTTTTCAGCTTTCCTGGCAAAACTAAATCAATGTCACAGCAGCTAAAGCATGCGACATGCATTGTTTAACTAAGAAAGCCGTGGTACTTGAAGGTATATTCTCAATAGTATATAGTAGCTTGTGGCACTGATAGGAATGGGAGGGTGGTTGGACTGGATGATCTTGCAGGTCGTTTCCAACCTTGTGATTCTGCGATTCTATTAGATTTTTGCCCCAGATTTGGTTATGTTGGGTAAGAAACTGCAACATGATGAAATGCAATACAAACAGGATAGGTGAGACATAGAAACTAAAAGCAAGGAAAAAGAAGATCCCAAGTGTTTGGATTTCTCTTTTAAATACCATCCCTTAATGATGTTAAGATAAACACTTCTGTGGGCACCTCTACTCAAAAAACACAAGAGATGTTAAGACTATAAACAGAAAAAAAATGGCCCTATCTAACCCCATCCTGACACATAACCCATAGAGTTTCCCAGGAAAACCCTCAGGTTTTAAAAATGAATAAAAAGTAATTTAGGTCTGTCTTCCTTTCCAATTGTTACACATGTTTGGGAACTCCAATGCAAAACATTCTCCAGAAAATATTTACCATTCCTCTCAGCATTCCATCCCCACACTCCTATTTTTTTCATTTAACTCTACTGAAGTTGGGAATATTCTCCCATCGGTGAAAATGTTAATACTTCTGTTAGGAACAACAGAACTTCATGGTAAGAGGCTGCTTCTGCAGCTGAGCAGGATTTAAATTTCACTGTAGATCTCATATCACCATCACAGCAGCTGCTCCCAAGACCAACATGTAGCTGCATATGGACACCTCGGTCTCTAAGCAGCACCAACAGGACCAATCCCATAGGATCTTAAGCTGTCCAGGTACCTGCAGGAGAGCAGGTCTCAAGAGGAAGATCCTATGATCCAATCCTCGCTGTTTACAAATGCTCTCTGCTAAAGCACACTTTATATGCAAAGATTTGAGCGGGAACGTACAGAATTGAAGGATGGCAGTGATTCACACAAAGCAACCTCCCCATGAGCTCCTGATTAACTTGGCATGGGGAAGAGGCACGTTACCTCATCTGTGATCCTCAGAAAAACCACACAAACTAATTCCAGAAGATATAAAGCTAAAAGAAACGAGTGGATTAATGATTTTGCAACGTGTTAGACGATCATGTCCTTTAGAAATAGGATCGGGAGGGTTACACCTGCACCAAAGACAACCTGTTTTAGAGGCCGTGCGTAATGGGAGTGACCAGCTCCACCAGTACACACAGCTGGTTATACATCAGATGAAAATCAATTCAGAAAATAACACTTTTTGTTGAAACAAGTTTTTGCTCCCCAAATCAGTGCTATTATACGAATTCCTACATAAGCCATTCCCAAAGAGAAGCACAACGAATGAAAAGCGATTCCCACTGGTGAGTCTTCTGTTCTCCAACTCCTCTACTGCTGTAGCCTCAAATATACCTTCTTTGCCAAGCATTCAGCACAGATTCTCTGAGCTGGAGAGGAGGCAGCACTGTTGTGGATATGAAGCCACAAGCACTGGATCCCTGGCAAGCGAGCTGTTGCTGAGGTGAATGGATGGGGCTGAGTGCTCCTCACCTTTTTTTGTCTAATGAAGGTTTCTGTCCTGTACCAGTTGGGAGCTGGAAGTAACAGAATTGTCTCTTAAAAGTCCTAGCAAGCTGGTTTTAAACTGACCTAGGAAAAACATTCAGAAACAAAGCAGAAAAACCAACCACACTACCACCTCCAAACCCTTTGAATTAAAAATAACAATAATAATAAAATCCTTCAAAAGTAAGGACCTGAAAGCAAAATCTTGCAGAAAGCACTATGGGACACTGCCTAGAACCAGCAGTGTATTTAGAAGTGATAAGGCTTTCACAGAGTAATGCAAACGACTTGCAAGCAATAGCTCACCACTGGCACCTAAACGAAGCATGTCACTGCCAAACACACCACATCACTTCAACTTGGCAAGAAGGCTTGAGAGAAAGCCAAAGAGTAGTGGAAAAGGCTGTTAAAAGTTAACAAAGCACTTCCCAAAAGTACTATTTTGTTTTTTTAAGCAAGTCTGCTAGGGCATGGGTGATGGATTTACTACAGGAAAAAGTTTTTCTTGGCAAAAATGCCTTGCTTTTTTTGCTTAGAGCAAATTTTCCTGTCACTCTCTAGAATCTGAACTCCTACTCCCTTGCTTCAGAAAAATGTGGCCTGTTTCTGTTTTATGTGAAGAATTCCCACACAGTGATACTGATAGCATGTGAATCTATTGTTTAATATGGGTCATGGGAAAATGGACACAAAATCAACTATCACTGGAATGGAACAACTAAAGTAGGATTATAGTAATTTATTTTTTATCTTGCAATAAGATAATTGTTGCAATTCTTTTGAAAAATATCAAAGCATTTCCCCCAGTGCTTATGAGAAAGCGTTTTTATCTTTATTTCAGTAAAAGCACATTTAAAGCACTTGCTTTAACTTCAAAGCCACCAAAGAATGAGTTAATGAAGTTACTACAGCCTAACCTCAAAGTAGTAAGTGCATGCAATGGCGATGTAAAAGATGCCCTATCCAACACAGACAGGATTCTTTGGTGGTAGAGAGATGGCAATTATAAGGCCTTATGAAGACAACCTAGAGATCTAAACCTTTCTTTGCACCCTGGACAGGTTCCCTTTCAGGTGGTCAGTGACACCAAAAGAAATAGTTTCACAAATCTCACTCATACAATAATAAATACAGAAGTTAATAAACAGGTCAAATCTTCAGTTCCTGATGTAAGGAAGATAAAATATATTCCAAGAGTGGCACGATAGTAGATGAAAATCCATATTTATTTGCCAACACAGAAAACCAGAACTGCTCGCTATTGTTCTTGCTTGCCACTGCTAGCACAGACAGCACCTCAGGAACACTGCTGTGACTGTGCAGAGCGCAGTGTCTCCATGCCACGGCCAATACCGTTTTCTCACTGTTCCTAACCCAAGGAGAGGTCATAAGTGGCCTCAAGGGGGTCTAACTTCTAATTGTGTGCCAGCTGATGCACAAGGTGCTGTTGCCTCCATGCATTACAAGGCGTATTCTGCAAAATAGAGAATCAGTCACTTCTAGAACCTGTCAGGTCAAGAAGAGCCAGACCTGTTACTTTCTTAATAACAAAATGCCACTGGTAAAAATGGTCTCCTCACACGGCTAGGATCCTTAAATAATGACTAAGACTGATTTTAAAAAAATGCAAAGAGGTGGTCTGAGTTTCCAACAGTAGTTCTGGAAGGGTTCTGTGGAAATATCTGCTGAGGAGCGGACCAATCTTTCCCCAGAATTTACCGTAACAAAAAAACAAACAAACAACAAAGCCCACAAGAAGTGCAAAAATGCAGCTTGACAACAAAGTCTCAGAATTACAAAGTATTTCATTCCTTCTCTTTATTCAAGAGTGAACACATGGTGCAGAACAATGAAAATAATCCCACAGAATACGTACAATTTTATCTATTTGATCATTTGAAAGGCTTCATCAAGGCATTCAACCCAGCTGGAAGAACTGGGTAGAAGAAGGACTGCAGAGAAAGGCAGATGCTCCATCGGAACTGAGCGTCCCTCGGTAAATAAACAACATAAACAAAAAAAACAAAACAAAACAAAAAAATCCCCCACAATTCTGACACAGTTCCAAACTCTACGAGACAATAACAAAACAAAAGAACATTTATTCTGTCACTCTTTTCGTTCTTTTGTTCTGTGAATTCAGATAAAAGTAGATGCTTTTTTTTTTCCCTTTGGCTTACTAATAATCTGTGCAATAATTGCCAGTGAATTAACCCATGCAATTTAGCACTATTTGTCAATTCTTCTATCAGTTATAATTAAGAAGTTTAGGAAAAAAATGTTCAAATAAAAGAACACCAATAAAGGGCTTAGCAACCAAGGAACTACAGCACAAGACTGATGTTTATTTATATTTCCCCAGTAACCATGTCTTGGCTTATCTCTAACTTTATCAAAATTCCATCTATTCATTTGTAAACCTCATATCACATTCTCTTTTAGATTTAAGGCCTTTTATCAATTCATTTGGAAACATATGGCATCTTTAGGACTTCTCACATCCTTGACGTCTTTAATATTTTATGTACCATGTAGCATGCGGAAGCTTCTGTATTCTCAGAAAGAGATGAACTCTTTCAACTGATGACTGAGACAGGTAATATTACTGAGATAGGTAATATTTTTGCAGTTCTTAACTCATCTGATGACTGTCAAGCCTGTCTTTAGAGCATTGATCAAGAGCCACAGCTCACAGCAAAGGCTTAATGAGATTCTCCTCTTCTTGAAAAGGACTGTTTTTCAGCAAGTCTGCAGCTAATCAGTGCAAGTCTCAAGTTGAGAGCATGATTATTTGGGGGGAAGGGGCAGGGAGAAGGAAAGGAAGGAAGCTGAGAGTCCTTTACAATTTTAACTATACAATGCTCCATTTATACGAATAAGCAGGCTTTGGGAAAAAAAAAGAAAAAAAAAAAAAACAGAAGGAAAGAAAAAGAAAACAATTGGTGGCTGGGAAGCCTTAAACTTGCAGGTTTTGTACAAGACCTTACTACAATGCCAGGGTTACCATTCACCACTAAGAGCCATGTCAGTTAGATATATTGACTGAGTAAGCAGTGGACTCAGCTGAAAACTCCTGCATGCCATCTTGCACCTGGGAAACCCCCAATACATTGCTGCTGATCTTAAGTTTATCACAGTACAGAGTGTCACAAATACCAAGTCATTTGCAAAAGCGTGACTGTAGACATTAGCCAAGAGTTTACTGGGCATACACTTATGTCACAGGAAGTAAGTTGCAATTTTATGCAGTAATTATGATACCTGGACTCTTCTCAAGTGCAGGATATCCCCATTTTGTATCACAACAGTAAGACAAAACTAAATCACTAAGACTTGTGTTAATGCTCATTCTACACGGCAAAAAAATGTAACACATGCTAGGGTTTTGCCATACCTCAGCTATTACCAGAGAAGCTTGTTTGAGAAGTAAAAACAAGACTAGCACAGTGCTCAGTAAATGCCAGTACATTTGTGTCCTCCACACAAACAATGGAAAATTTTCCAGACTGCCTCATCACTTAAACAGAAAAATGCAGAGGAGTTGGACTCGACAATCTCTTGAGGTCCATTCCAAACCCTACAATTCTGTGATTCTATGAATGCAATCTGGAGGCTGAATCAATCTTTATCAGCTTTGTAATATTAAGAGTGTAAGACAGCAATTTTCAAACAGGACTTCACCAAGATATTACATTGGATAGATCTGACACTGCTACAGACTGACCATGAACTGGTAAACAAAGGTTGCATGTACCTGGAACTCACTCAACAATAAACTGATGTTTACTAATGGAACTAATGTTAACTAATGGAAAAAGGTGCGTTATGGCAGGCCCAGATGAGATGTTTACTTGGCAGTACATTTGCATATTATACAGACGGAATACTTATTAGGCTACATAATACACATACATGTAGGCACTGAGAAGCAAAAGAGAAATGATGGTCTTATGCAGATAATAATTACCATGGATATTTTCTCTATACAAAGTCAAGGTAAAGAAAATGCGGGTCAGGCATTCACACAAAATCCATGGAAATGCCTAAGAAGACTAGCTTCGAGTACAATTAACACTTGAAACGCAATTATTCAAGTCTGCAAGCTACATTATTTTGCTGAGTGCAATATTCATAACCTTAATTTAAATTGTAGTCACAATTACGCTTGTTGCTAAAGCAACAATTCTACCTATTTACAGAACTCGACAAAGAAGATGAGAAATTCTGCCACTTCCATGCACAACCAAGGCAACAGATTTAAACCATTAAATGTTTTCAGGTTATCCTACAGACAGAATACAAATCGAATGCTGAACTTCCCTAAAATTGATGCCATTTTTAGGTTTTAAAGTAACCTTTCACTGTTCAGTAATAAAACAAGTCTAATACACTCACAAGTTGTTTTTCATTACATTTTCAGATTTAAGAACAAAACAAGTTACTGTGAAAGATCCAAAAGGGGTCTGAACCCAGAAACACAAGTTGCCTTCTTCAGTACAAGACCGTGTGCATGCATACAATTCTATGGGTCTTATTCATGCAGGATCAACAGCAAGATGACAGCTGCACTCTGGGTTTCACTTGTATTAACTCAACATGAAGCATACCTCCAGCAACAGAAGACTCTCAAAAGTGAAAACCCATGCAACATCACATCCTCTCTTGTTACTTAATCAAATGATATCTGTCCCTCCATTTTTACCATCACCCATCACCCTCAAGGTTTTGCAGTTCATCTGTTCAACTTCACCTGTCTTTTAATATTCTTTCTATATTTTATCTGCTCTACTTCCCCTAGATGCCCCCTCCTCCCCCCCCTTCCTGAACACCTTGGCACCTTTTTCACCACCCTCCATTTTACAACACAACCTTTCCTCCTGCTGTCCTTTCTTCAGAATGACACTTGTCACTCAGAAGATCCAGCCAGTCCCACACAGGGCATTAAGGAAACAACACAACTTGTCAGCCTGTACCAAGGGAAGCCAAAGTTTCTCAGGGATGAGCTAACTCAGTGACATTATCTGGAGCTGCACACGTGATGAATGCCTCTAGGCACAAGAGGACTAACCGTCATGTAAAGTCCTCTTAAACTTCCTGACAGAGATTAATGCTGCTGTGAGGCCCATGTTCATGGAAGGATGTTGGGTACTGACTTGCTTTTACTCCCCATTTCAGCATGCAGCACAATGTACGATGTTATCCCATCATGCCTAAATTGGGCTCTGCTGATGGGTATTCACTCCAGCTAATCTTCTGAACATGCCAGCCCACTTAAGAAAGTTCTTGTTGTAGGCTTTGGCAACACCTCATCATTCTTCTTCTCGTCTTTGTCCAGAAGCCCCAGATCCCACTCTCCCTCCTTTGATTATTAATTATAATTATAGCACTTATTAATTATAGTATTAATTATAACTTTTGAGCCCTGCTCCCCTTCTCCAACATTACTGTCAGCTGGTGGTTTTGCTCAAACTCTTTGGCTGATACATTCTTGTAGCTGCGCAGGTGTACCTTCCACTCACCTCTTTCAGTGGAGGAGCCTAAGGCTACAGACTTCCCAAACTCCTGCACATTCTATGGTGCAGCAAAAGGAAAACTATGGCAGGGAGCCCGGGCTGGGGAAGTAGAAGACCATCACAAGGCTGATACAGTTTTTGGTTGCTGTATTTTCCTGAGAAAGAGGACAGAGGCAGTTTCTACAATTGAAGGATTCTGGCTATAAAGATGTTCTGGAGCAGGTACATGAGATAACGTGAGCTGAGTGCAGGCAGTCTGCCAGTCAGATGACAGGACATGGCCCTGCTCTGAACAGCCAGAAGTCTAAGAGGACTGACAGTCTGCAAAGGGTAGCAGGGAATGGACAGACTCTTCCAGGGAGGGAGACATGCTACTGAGAATAGGGGAGCACTGCTCTCTTATTCTGCAGGACTTGATCTGCTTGCTCTGCTTCCCACACCCTTAATTGTGTCTCTTCTCCAAGTCAGGGAAATAGGACAGATTTTTTCACTCTTCCCTTCATCTGTTCTCGTCATTTTTCAGAAGAGCAAGGCAAAAGCATATGCTACCTCACTCATTCTTTCTCCTGCATAGTGTACTGCAGATACTTTTCAGCTATGCTTTTCCCTCATTCCCAATCACTAAACTGTGAGGTTTCCTGAGGGCCACTGAGATAGCAGTCAAAGGCATTTTTAAACAGTGAGTCAGTCTCCTCCAGACACTCAGCTCTGCTGTGCATCCATGCAAAGAGAGAATGTGGAAAATGGCACGGAAAGCTTGATCTTGACTTTACCCACTACAGATGTGCCTCCCTCCTCAAACCAGTTAGCCATAGATCAATAGGTACTATAATCATGAGACTACATAGTGACAGCCATACCTTTGGCAGCAGGTTTGGACTCTAAACGTTCCATCCAGAGTGGCAAAGTCATGACTGCAGCTTTGAACAACAGCAAGTTCATGCCAATAAACCAGACTCAGCACAGAGAACCAACAACTAGCCTTATCAGTGCAACCTTTTGTCCCATACCCATGCCCTCCAGTGGATCAAGGGCAAAGCACACACAAGAATGAAAGCCTCAAGAAAGTAAAGAACAACCCATATCTTCCTTCTGAGTCAACAGACGTAAAGGATAGCGTCAGCTCATCTGGTGCATGCTGACAAAGCTGCAGGAGGATGCCCACTGTTCCATTATCAACTCCATCTTTGGCCAGTGGGAAAAAACGTCTGGTAGCACGCGTGAAAAAGCAGGAACAGAAATGAACGCAGAATAGAAGTAAGAAATAAAATTAAACTGGCTTCTGCATGTGAAATCTCTTTACAAGCATCACTGGCAGAGACAATGACAAGGTGTTGTCATTTGCATGAAGAAGAGGTGGGACAAAAGGGCACCTGTCTCAGAAGAAGGGCCTTGCGGACATTTGTCAGATACTTGCTTTAAGGCACATGCAGTGGGATGTTCCATTTACAGGAGCAAACCATCTCTTGTCCAAAGAAAAATCCTCAAAATGCCATTAAGCATTTTAAGAAGCAACTGCCCCAGTCTGGCAGAAAACTCCTTTTGCACCACAGCTATATTAAGATATACTCAGTCAGATACTGACCAGTGCTGAGCCATGCAGACACACCAAGAAACAGCCAATGTGAAATAGCTGAACGTCCACAGTCTCTGTGACAACAGAGATTCTTTACTCTTCAGATAGGAAGATTGGAAAAATGAATGCAAACAAAAACAATCCCTCACAATCAAAATACATCTGCTCAGCATTTTCTTTTCAGTACAATTAAGAAAGGTAAAGAATAGCTGACAGCAGCAATTCTTGTTTTCTCTCAAAGAGGTATCCTTCACTCAGGGTAAACAATTCCAAATCTTTCATCCACGTGAGTTTTTAGAAAAACAGCAACACTTATTTACAAAGTAAATCACAAAGAACTCTATTAAAATTAAAATATTACACAGATTTTGTATATCATGTTATATCTTGCTGACATCAAGGAATTTGCAGTAACCAAGTCATAGAGAGACTAAACAAGTTACTACAGAGATCATGCCTAATCACTTCTCTCCCATAGTAAAGCCATGAGACATTTACTATTTAAAGTTACAAGTCATTATGTGATCTCCTGTTCTAGTTAAACACAGGGGAAGTTTTGTTTCTGGGAAAAAAAGGATTAGGCCTGACTTAAAGAATTTCATCACTTGTACAGAAACGCCTGTCTACCAGCCTTGAAGACTGCCAAATCTGGCTCCTTGGCTCTTGAGCAGCATCAGGAGATGAAAAACACATGAAGACTGGAAAAACGTGCAAAGCCAGAGGCAAAAGAAAAGACAAGGCCACTCAGAACAATCATGTGCAATTCCATAGCTGCTGCTAGGATGGAAAAGCTTTTTGGAAGTTCAGAGCTCTTTTTAAATAGATCCGCAACTATTTTTCCATTATGTGAGTAAATTACAATTAACATTCATTTACGTATGACGTATGGTATGTATCTATTGTAAGAATTCAGTAATTACATCCAGCTAGCAGAGTAGATACAATCAACAACTGCACTGTAAGAATGGAGTACTGTAGCTACCCATTTTCACATCTAAGAATGGATAAAGACTAGGAAAGTTAACACAAACACGGCTAGTTCAGCACCCATATTTTCTCCACAGTGGAACACACATGAAGAGAAAACATCTTGCAGATATTCCTTCCCTCCCTCCCATTCTGCATTTGCCCACACCAACTGCCCAGCCGGATGTACAGAATCAAAGTGGAGAAAATGACCACTCCATAGCTTGGTGGAGCGGTAAGGTGATGGGATGAGATTCTATGGACGCATCTAAAGTAAATCTTCTTTTTTCTAATCACAATCTGAAAGTACTGGTCCAAAATACATAATATGCACATTCTTCAACATATCTGAGATTTCTAATGCAATTACTATATTGTATCTAACTTCCCAGCTCACATATTTTTATACAAAATAGCAGTACCCCAGTTCAGCTGAGACTTCGAAAGACAAAGCCATACCCACAACTTTTTTTTCTATTCAAAACTAGGTGAAAGGTACAGATTTTTTGCGGGTACGTAGCTACTGAAAATAGGGGCTCACACAATTAATTCATAAGCAAAAAGTCACTGGCATCATTTATCTGGACTTCAGTAAGGCCTTTGACATGGTCCCCCATAACTTCCTTCTCTCCAGATTGGAAATGTACAGATTTGACAAGTAGACTGTTCAATGGATGAGGAACTGGTTACAAGATTGCACCCAGAGAGTAGTGGTCAATGGCTCAACATCCAAATGGATATGAGTGACAAGTGGTGTGCCTCAGAAGTCAGTACTGGGACCAGCGCCCTTTAACATCTTCATCAATTACATCAATAGTGAGGTTGAGCGGCCAGCAAGGCAAAGGAGGTGATCCTGCCCCTCTGCTCTCCACTGGTGAGGCCCCACCTGGAAAACTGTGTCCAGATAGGGAGTCCACAGCACAGGAGAGACATGGACCTGTTGGAGTCCCACAGAAATGACCTAAGGGATGGAACACATCCCCCTCAAGGGCAGGCTGAGAGAGCTGGCGCTGTTCAGCCTGGAGAAGAGAAGGCTCAGGGGAACATGGGATCAGCCTTTCAGTATCTAAAGAGGGGCTACAAGAAGGGGACAGTCTTCAGCAGAGTCTCCTGTGATACGACAAGGGGAAATGTTCTCAAACTAAAGGAGGAGAGATGTAGACTGGATATAAGGAAGACAATTTTTGCAGCGAGGGTGGTGTTGCACTGGAACAGGCTGCCCAGAGTGGTGGTCAATGTCCTGCCCCTGGAAACATTCAACATCAGACTGGATGGGGCTCTAAGCACCCGATCTGGCTGTTGATGTCCCTGTTCACTGCAGGGAGGTTGGACTAGATGACCTCTAAGTGTTCCTGTAAAACTCAAATGTTTCTGTGATTCCATAATATTGACCAGCTTCCTGCTCTAGATTCCATGAGAAGACTGGTTTCAAGGCTAGAGGGCTGGATTGAACACTATCTATTCCCTGTTCTGTCATAGTCATCAAACAGTGACACGGTTTAGTGGGCATGGTTGCGACAGGCCGATAGTTGGACCAGATGATCTTAGTGGTCTTTTCCAACATTAATGACTCTATGATTCTGTGTTCTATATGCCTTTTGATAAAGCTCTTCCTACGTTGTGTTGTGAGCAGAACAGAATTAAGTACAGTCATAAAGCAAAACCTAGTAAGACTGCACAATTATATCCATATGTATTACCCATCATGATAAATGTGTACACAACACAAACAGGTGCATATGTTTTACATACACATAACATATCTGTATCTGTACATCAGTAATCCTATACAGTCTACCATAAAGCTGAAAGTTCAATATAAATTACTGAAAGCAAACCTTTACTTAGAAACTGGAACACATCTAACGTATTTTACTTAAGGTATGGATCTTCAGTTAAAAGCAAACAATAGTAAAGAAGTTCAAGTTATTTCTAACAATTCCGTAAGCAATTCCATTTATGGTGTAATTTATTACATTTATTAAACTCCTAACGTATGGAATGCTCTCTTTATGTCAAATTGCAAGTTTCCCAAGACATACCAGTAAGTTTTATAAACTGCTACCAGCACAAACATTTCATTTTGCTGCAACTTACAGTGGCAGATCCTAAAAGGTTACATGCTACAGACTGCAATTCACTTGGAATAAAATACCTGCACACTTTTAGAGAAGCCAAAAAAAATAATTTCTTCAAGTTTGCATTAATGGAGGGCACTGAAGACCAGTCCAAGCAAAGTCCTTGTGCTGATTCTTTTTATCACGTTCATATTTTCAAGTACATGCAATCTGAGTTTAATGGAACCTGCACATGGACCAAGCTGAAATGAAAGGGAAGCACTAGCAGAATCTGAACTACACAGAAGTAGTTCATTGGCCTTTTTTGCTCATCATCTTACTGCTCTTAACATGCGATTCATTTCTCAAACAATGTTTTCGTCTGTGGTACACGATCTATGTGCAGTCTGGTTCAAGCTATCACATCATATTAAAAACCTAGCAACATTTTGCCTTGCTAATTTTATTTCATCACTCCTGAGGACAAAATGACGGTAACCAACCCAGGCAACTGGAAATACAAAACTGGAATGCTAATTTCATTTATGTTCCTTTGCTTACAAAATTGAAAACAGGAAATTAAATAAATTTGCCAATGGGGAAACAATTGCTTTTACTAGTCTTAAATCAAATCCAAACACCTGCAAACAGCGGGTCTTTTTTCAGAGACAGAGCTGCTTGCTCAAAGAAGGGTATCAGGTTTTTTTGTTTTTTTTTCTCCTGCTCTCAAATGAATGGTGAAGAGAAACAGAAAGCAGAAACAAGGCACAAATAGCTACTTAATTCAATATAAAAATTACCAATAGGAAGAGATGGTAAGCACTGATGTAAATAACAAACATTATGTTCTATAACAGATGGAAGTGCCTGCATACAAATGTAGGAAAACATACAAATTCTGTGGGAAAAATGCCTTCCCTATCCCCAATTTGCATCTTCCACTGTGTGACTCATTTTAAGACATAATTACATATTTCCCCTTAGTTTTTTTTAATTATTAATTTAACTATGCAAGCTACACACAACTAAAATGTAACGTTAAATTAAGAGTACGCCCACACTTGAATGCCTCTTTAACTTCTGATTCTAATACAATTATGTTTTTTTACGAATGTTCACTAACACATTGTATGCACCTTTATTAGAGAAAAAACAAAAATGAATCAAATAGAAGCCCAGCCATACCAATCATAGTAAGACCCTAACAGGTTTAGTTTTTTTTTTAGTAGCAAAACTGTCCCTAAACATTACTATATAATACCCAAAAGCTTGCCAGAATGGGAAAGTTAGATACACTTTCAAATTCATATATATAAATACTATATATATATGCATAAGTATATGCATGCATATAAGAATATGTACACATATGTATAAAAATGCCTCAAGTCATAACTTTTTGGCTTGACAATACAGCCCTTGGGCAACAACCCTTAAGCAAAAAGAATAGAGTGGAAATGTTGAAATATAACTAATAACCTTATTTTTTTTCAATAATTGTCACTTTGATTTTTTCCCCCCCCCCCCCCCGCTTGAGAAATAAATTATCAACAAGGATCAAAACCATATGCCCTTGTATTCACATTATGTCTTCAGAACTTCTCTGGGACATGTGAAGTACTGTTATTACTCATTCCATCAGTCAAAACATCTGGATTTTAGGGGTTTTATAGCACAAATGGCTTGTTCAGAGTATAGCTTTTCCCCGTTTAAAACAAAATTTATATCCCCATTTCATTCTCATTGTATGGCTTGTGTATGTTTCATGCCAACTTTCTTCAAAGCCAAAGACTGCCATAACTCATCAGGCCAATGAATTGCCATAGGAACCTGAAGCAAAACAAATAAATAAATAACTAAAAAATAAAAAAGATCCAATCAGGTCAGTTAAAACAGACAAGCAAAGAAAAAACCTCTACAGTAATCTGAGGAGAAGGGAAGAGATAAATGCCTCAGATTCCTCGTTTCTCTCGGAAGGTCATCATAACTGAAAAGAGGTAGGAGAAAGGAAACAAAAGACAAAGAAGAGGCAGAGGCCAGTTTCTGTACCATCTGTCAGTCCAAATGAATTTCTCTAAACTAGGTAGGTTAGGTCAGAACAGGGCAGGAGCACAGATTATTTAAACATTCCTGTTTCGAATCGAATAACAAACCAAACAATCAATGTTATCCCATTTGTTAGCATTTGCCCCCTGCACCATTTACCTCCTACTTCCAGTAAAACAGAAATGCATGGCACCTTGGAGATGTAAGGTATAAGATGATCACTAGTCACTTCTTGTTCTTTTACAGAGAGAAAGGCAAAAAAACAAATTTTTGTTGCTGTTGTTTGTTTGAATTACAGGAGTGACACAATTTTTTGTATTTTTTTCCAGTAAAAGTCTGTGGAATACACACACAGATACTAATTTGTCACTTCTGGCTTTGTGGCAAAAGGTTTTACTGGAACATTAACCAAATGTTACCATCTTCTACTTCCATCAAATTCTTTGTTGTTATAAAATTCAGTTATTGTCGCCTAGCGTTTCTATCATCTCAACACATGAGAGAAGGCCTCCAGTTGAGCCACTCTAAAGCAAGATCTGGCCAGTGGGGAGCTTGAGAACATTCAACCTGTGGACAGAGCCAAGAAGTGCAGGTTGTGAACAAAGCACACAGCCTCTGGGAGGGCCTGCCCGCAGCAGTGACATGCCACCATCAGGGCAGCAGGTCCTTCAACATGACCCGGGGAACAACAGAAAAGGGAATACTGGTTAGCAGACACTGCAAAGCAAACATGAGAAAAGCAGCACAGCCTCCTCACGGCTGTAAGACACCTTCACCAAGTGCTCCTCGATCCTCCAGCACTCACTTGCACTGGGTGGAAACCCTAAAAGAATCACACTTGATTAAGCAATTTGTCACATCTAAGGGTTTTATTCTGACGAACCATAAAAATTATCAGTATTGTGGCACATGGTGGAGACTGATGAGTTCTTCACAGCCTGCTTTCCTTAAAAACTTGGGAAATCTTTCTCTGGACACTCTACTTTTTAGTATATCAGTCCCTTAACACTGAGAGACATCAGACTTGCAATCTTAGTTCAGACTTGCAACCAACTTCATTTTGCATGCGTGTATTATTTATACAGTACTTAAATGAGATATCAAACAGTATTTTCCATTGGACATCTGTTACAGAGTACAAGGCTTGAGTCTGGAAGTGAATAAAAACATCTGATGTATTATAAAGGAGCATCCCTCCTCAAATTCCTTCAGCTGTGTGTCAGAAGGTAACACATAACCAAAGACAGCAAGAAAGTTTCTGGCTAACAGCAGAGAAATGACCAGCAGGATGGTACTTTATCCCTGCTTTCAGCAGAGTGATGCTAATTAAATGAGCATGTGACAGTACCAGCTGATTTAAAGGTCCCATCTCTTCCTGGCTGTACACTCCAGAATTTGTCAGATCCTTTCGTAGAACACTGATCTAAGAGAGGATAACCAAACACATCTGTACAGTCTTCTGCCAGATTCATAAAGGAGTACACAGAGATTACAGAAGGTGAGAGAGGAGCAGCATCTCCTCACTTACAGGAACAGAAAATTCACATCCACTTCACCGCTTACTGAATTGCAGTTAAAACAGACCTAAAATTCTAGAAATGATCTCTGATTTTCTGGTTACTGGATTTGAGAATGCATGCAGTTCCAAATTGTGATCAGCATCCACACTTATGTCTGGAGTCAATGAGAGCTGTTTTTAGAATATGCAAAGACACACTATGACTTGGAAAACTTCAGCTGTGTATTAGCTTCCATTTGCAAAGTGGAGATCATCACAACTTCTCCCCATTCAGATTAAATTATTGAAAGAGATACATGTATCAGAGCAGCAAAAATAAAAGTCTCAGATAAATGAGTAACTCCCTTCAGAGCCAGATCCACTACTATGCTAAGTAAGGTTCAGAGCAACGATGCAGTAAAATATTACACAGCCAATCATAATTCAGCATGGCTTATTCTAAAAACCAACGAAGCAGAAAACTTATGGAAAAGATGATGTCAGGACATATATGCACTGAGAGAGCTAAGGTGGATTCACAGAAGACAGTCTTCACAATCCAGATTTTTTTTTTTTTTTTTTTACCCAGCTGAGAGCAATTTGTTTTTAGAAACACCTGAATGCATGCAGGCACAGGTGAAACATTCATCATTATCTTAGGTTATTTCTGAGCAAAAATATAAAGGAACCAGCCATTTTCTCACTACTGAGAAAAACATTCTAACCCTGTGCAGTAGGACATGAGCCTTTGTACAGCTGCCATGAACAGGGGAAGCTGCACAGCTGTGGGCTGTCACGCTGCCCATCCCCAGAGCACACAGCCATGGGTGATACTGAGGAAACAGTGAAGAACCACAGCTCTATCTCCTCTTCTGCCCACCTGCTGGCATCTTCAGAGACCAGGGCAATGGAGATACAACATGCCAAAAAGCAAATACTCTCTAGAATGCCACAGAATTTGATAGAAGTACTTCCAGTCACAGTTTCTCTAAAACCACGTCTCCTAAAAATCTAGGGTGAGCGAGAAAAACCTACAGATGTGCTTTACAACAAACTTATCCACTTAACTGGACTTACAAAGTCTGGGTTTAATTCTTTGCTTTGTGCCTGGGGGAAGACACATGGCTGCTGCATGTGCTGGTTCCTCAGCACCCAACGACACAGACACACACCTCGTGAGGAGAATGTGCACAGGAAACCTCGTGAGGCATTCACGCAGTTGTGATGAACATCACCGAAAAGCCCATACAAAATCCCCAGTATTAATTTTCACTGATTCCATCTTGGTAAAAAATGTCAAACTATCATACAACAGAAACTCAGACTGCTCAGACTCTGAAATAAAAATGAATAAATGCAGAAACAATTGAAACACAAATATGAAAAAATATATTAAACACTAATTCCTCTACAATTTGCTTTGTGCCCTCAGTAACAGCAGTGCATTCCAGTTAGTGTAACAGCAAATGGAAGAATCAGAAAGAATGAGAGACAGGCACAAAGAAAAGCCTGCAAAAACAAATTTCTGTTCTCACACTGCCTACAAAATCATACTCCTGTCCAACCACCTACTCCACACCTCCAGCTTTCCCAGTCACAAGCCCACTTGCAACAAGTTTTGGAAAAGAACAAACACTACCCTGGGTTGAACGTGCTGACCCGCACAGTGCGAGGTGGCACACAAAACAATGTGCTAGCAACTCTTTGTCTCACACAGACAGACCTACCATCACCTCTTCCCTGGACCTGACTTGCAAAACATGAAGTAGCAGCACAGTGCAGGGCAAAGCACAGAGGCTCTACATGGCATCCAGCCAGCTGGCTGTAACAGATTTTGGTACTGTGTTGGTTTATATATAGCAAGAAGCAGGTCCCAGCCTTCTGCTCAAGCTTCAGATTTCCAAATGGTGTGAGGAGTAATCGCTTGCAGAACAGGCTAATTTTGAAGTGAAAGAGGGCACAGGCGATAGTGTGAGCAATACTGGCAGAGATGCTTGATGTCAATCAGCAAGGAAAGAAATGAAATATCTGCAGATTGTCATATGAATTAAAGCAAACTACTTCAGATCTCAAAAAAAGGTAAAAATGGCATGAGACTGGACCATTATGCCTTTCATGTTCTAGATCTTCAGTGCCCCTCGTCACTCTGTTTCCACCCATGTGAGTGTACATACAGGTGTTCGTAACCACGTAAGAGTTATTTAAGGTAAGTTTGCAAAACTGAAAACACTAATTTCAACCTCTCAAAATACTCCTGAGAGAGCACAGGGAGCAGGAAAAAAAAGAGCAATAAAATATGTAACATACCAGACTTGAATCACTTTACCATATGAAACTTGGATAAGACGCAAATTGAGAAGATGAAAATACATCCTTAGAGTAACAAAGGAAAAAAAACAACCAACAAAACATGGAAGAAGAATCTAAAATCTGAGAACCTACAAATAAATTTACGGTCAAAAAATTCACAGAAAATTCTCAGGAAGATTTCTGCATGCAAACATGACTGGAGAGAAGGCACTGACTTAAACTAAAAGACATCTTAAAAACTTAACTATCAGACATACTATTCTCAACCCATTATCCAGCAGTTAACTTGCCAGTTTGAATAGCAAAAAAAAAATCTACAGGAAAGTACAGCGTCCTTACCATCATTCAGTGTCGTGAAGTCCAAGAATCGATACTCATAACTGACATCTATCTTAGTTTCTACCTGGGGCCTCTTCAATGTTGAATAGATGTTACCAGGCCGTTTTTCATCATGCTTCTCTAGTTTGTTCAATCCACAACCCATTTCAGCAGCTCCTGATACAAACAGACAAGAAAAGGGAAAAAGAAAAATGACAAAATATACATTTGGGTTTTTAATCTTTCTGGTTTTATTCACTGCAATATAATACATTGGTGATTTCTGTTTTTAAATGCAAGCTATCTATAAAATATATGAAATAGTATTAAAATGTTCAGATAATAATTAAAATATATACCACTTATATCAAGCCCTGGGCATCATATTATTTTAATGTAGCACTGATGGCTTAATGCATGTATTTTCCATCTTCCAAATGTATGCAATCATATACTTTGGTAGATACATTGTCTGTTACAGAAAGTGGCTAAAAAAGCAAAATTATTTGCTAGCATACAGACTAACAACAACAGTTTTTATATAAGCAGTTACTATGCAAGCATATACTATTGTCTTTCACACAAACCTTTGCAATATCGGAACGATCACTGAGATTTGTAATTCAAAAGAAAAAGCAGGTTTGCAGAGAAACCAGCACTGAGGAAACTACCTCATTTCCTTCCACCCTGTTTGTTCAGGTTAGGCACAGGAAATAATGGCTTTAGAGAAGCCTTCTTTAAAACAGAAGAGGTTCATGACGACTGAACCAAATTAGATAAATGTGGTTTTCTTTAATAGGCAGTCAGTCCAGAACGCTGTACAGGACGACTCTTGACAATCATTTTGGCTACACCTTGAAGGTTTCTCAATATCCTGCTTTATTGTGGCTCTCTGAGTGTGAACAAATGGAAGAACAGCTTGGTAAAAATGTGCAGATGATTGTGGGAAACAAATCACAACCCATGCTACAGGAAGAAGCTAAATACTCTTATTCCTCTTCAACAACACTGTTGCGACCAAGGCAAAGGACCTGAAGCAGTTGGTAGTATCAGGAGATAAGACATACCAGTCAAGCACCTGGGCTTTCATCACAACCCACTGAACATCCTGTCCCCACCTACGGAGAACTGCTGCTTCAGGGAAGGGAACAACCACCACCTCAAAAGCCTCTGTCACAACCCAGGGCTGCCTTTACCTTGGCAAATAATTCATAAACCTGAAGTGGAGAAAGAAAAGCCAGCTCAGGCTCCCCATCTCCAAAAGCGTACTTCTACGCACAGGTTACAGCTTCATCCCCCTAGCAGATAGCAATCTTCATCAAATTTCCAGCATAAATGCATCCAGCAATCTATGCGAGTCTCTCTGTCCTTTCACCATCCCACCAGCTCATCTACATCATTCCTCATGTCTCTATTTGAATGCAGGTGACCATATGTTCAAAGCGAGAGCCTAACGATGCCCCTTAAAGCACCATTAATGCTTCCCTCTCTTTAATCACATCAGCATTTCTCACGGCTGAATCCCAAGCACAGTTCACTGTCATCTTCCTATTAGCCAAGGAACCCATTTATTCTCATTTGTATCCAACACAGCTAAGTGAAGAGCACCCAGCTCTAACAGATCTCTGCTCATTCCCCATTACTCTCTGCTCCCACCACTTGGCCATCATTTTGTCCAACTCCTCCCACACCCAGAGCTGGGATTCCTTTTGCTATTGGCAAGGCTGCCTGGCTTCGCACCATGGGCAGATTCCATACACGGCCTGCATAACAAAGCCACCAATAAAGATGTCAAAATCAGCCCGACCAATGCATCAACCCTTAAAAAATACCACAGAAAACAAGCACTCAATCAAGAGGAAGCACGAAGAACATTTGCTAGCATGACCTCTAGCACCAAGAAAAATGGATATGTCTTATCTGTTCCCAAACCTTAAATATTTTGGGATTCATCCAAAAGAAAACAACATTCCCTCGTTATTTTGGCAGAAATACTGGATCTGAAAGTTGGAAACTTGGTTTGTAAATTTAACATCAGAAAACCTCAGGACCTTCCACTGCTTCCCATATCATACTTGCCTCTATTATTTTTGACTGCTACTATTCTTTTTTTTTTTTTTTTTGCAATAACAATTTATTTTATGTTAGAAAATGTTTTTTTTCCATACACACAGCAGCTTCTTTCTTTTGCTTATGCAATACAACACAAGTCTAAAACACTATTTTCATATATAAATGTATGTTGTACATTAATGTGCCTAGCAGGATACTACGAGTATCTTAATAGGCTGTAACGGACCACAGCTTTGTACCTCTTCATAAAGATGACTTCACAAGAGGTATGAGGAAGGGAAAAAAATTACAAAAGCCAAAGCACAATATATATGAGTATAAATAAATAATTATTTAGTCTTTTGCAGAGTGCAGAACTAAGCTAGCAGTAAGCATCAGCAACTCTATCAGTACAAGCAGGGGGATGTAAGGCTAGAGCACAGCCCTGCTGAGAAGGACCCGGGGGTATTGGAGGATGGTCTCTCCCAACTCAGAAGACTCTGCGATACTGTGATTTCAAAGATCAGTGATGGCCCTGTAGCTCTTCCACACAGTAAGCAGACAGTACAGAATTTCATAAGGAACAAATTCCGTTTCAGAGGTCACTAAGCAGCAGAGCCTGCAAACACCAATTGCACAAACCCACAGGATTCTTCAGACAGACCTCTGCAGAAGGAGACCTCGGGGATGCAGTGTTTTGTATCAGAAAGAGTTTTGCATTCTTTCCTAAACTGAGGTTAAAGTGCTAGGAAATACAAGGCTGCTTGGCTGGTGCCAGCTGCAGGCACTCCGCTGCACTTCTCCACCAAATCTGTTTCAGAATACGGCTGCTTAGAAAAGCTGCCCACCTGCACTGTCCCCTGGAGGGGCTCACCAGCAGCAGCAACTGCCGCCCTCCCCCCACCCAGCTAAACATCAATTAACGTCCCTGAGGATAAATACTTCCCCACTGTTCTTTAAGTACAAAATTATATTTATGTTACTAAATCAAACAAAATATGAGGATGTTTTCATTCAAATCAAAATGGTATTTCAGTAGAAAAAATAAGTTTCACAGCATCATCATCTTTTCCACAGTAATTATGATTCAAGTGATATAGCAGTAGAAAATAAATCTTAATAAAGTTCATACTTTGATACAGGAATCTATGAAAAAATAATAATGCAGAGATGTATAAATACTTGAAATCTTCCAAAAGACACTGATGGTCCACGTAGGACACACAATCCCTGAATCACCGAATTCCACTCAGTGTTATCCCACTGGGGATTCTTACTGGGACAGTTTGTGTTGTCGCCTTCCAGCTCTTTCCCTTCCTCTGCAGCAATGTCATTCCTGCTCAGAGTTGTTTCATCCTGAAGTCTGAAAACATCTCTGTGGGTTTTAGGTGGAAATCTTGCTGTCAGCAAGACATCATTCCTTAATTTTCTATATTTATGTAATTGAGAAGTGCAGTACAAAACGTTTTATTATTGATGCTTTCAAAGTAATCTCAACCCACTTCAGTTCTTTTTCAACAGCTCTCTTGTTTTGCAGTCAGAGATGCTCAAAGATGCTATACCACATATATTTATCCTGGCTTTCTCTACCTGCATGTGAATTCTGCATCTTTTATTCGGTATTAAAGCAAAATATGATCACTGAATAATATTCACTTTCCAGTACAGTAAATCTGAAAATGATTCTTCAGGAACACTGCAAAGCTGTCAGATATTTCTGTTCTCCAGAAGGTTAGAACCTTAGAAGACAAATTTTCTTATCATCGTTTATTTAAAAACTCATTTATCAGCCCACTAGTTCCATACTTGAAAGAAGAACCCTAAGCAATAGTAAATGTAATATCCAATGAAGAATGTTAACTGCTAAAATGGAGATTAGTTACGGGCTCTTGCAGGTACAAGTGCTGGAAAAACCAATTCCATCTGCAGACTTTTTTTTCCCCGTGAATTAACCTTACTGTCCTGACAGTCTCTTAAACTATTCTGTGTTCAGGCACACGATAAAACTAGAACCGAAACCCAGATCAAGAAACAAATTTTTTTTAGTCTGTATCTCCTTTCCATTTTTTGCAAAATAGCAAAAGTGGAAGCTGTGATGAGTTGCAGAAACACAGCAAAGCCTATGGTCAACTAATGCTGCTTGTCTCCTAAATGGCAGCAAATGCACCCTCCTGTGGAGTCAGGGAAAGAGTGCCTTTCTTCTGCAAACCGAGGTCAGAAATTAACCTGTAGCTTGTGCATGTTAGGAGAATTCCCAGTTGGAAGCCCAGGGGATGACCTGCCGCCACCTCCTCCTGGTCACTATCCTTCACCGTGTGTTTTAGGGGTAGAGTTGCTCTGGAGACTGGGAGAATAGTAAAGAAATGCCTCCAACATTGCAAATACCGACCTACCTCTGAATACTGCTTCCCAATTCAAGTTTTATTGAAATTGATACCACTTCTTGTCATGAAAAACAGTTGTCAGTCACAAGAATTTTTAGTCAGAAGGAAAAAAAAACAATTTCCATTTTTAAGCACCTACATGATCCATGACAATGAGCATATCCTGAATAAAACGTAGGCATTTTTATAGCTCTTCTGGAGATCTGCCAAGTTTTCAGCTCCTCACCTCAGCACCAAATCAAAGAATCACAGAATGGCCCAGGTTGGAAGTGTCCTCAAGAATCATCAAGCTGTAACCTCCCCATTTAATACTAGACCAGGCTGCCCAGGGCCCCATCCAACCAGGCCTTGCACACCTCCAGGGACAGGGCAGCCACAGCCTCTCTGGGCAGCCTGTTCCAGCACCTCACCATTCTCTTGGTGAAGAACTTCCATCGACATCCACCTAAATCTTCCCTCCCTCAACTTAAAACCATTTCCCCTTGTCCTGCAATTATCTACCCTTTCAGAGTTGATTCCCATTCTGTTTACAGGCTCTCTTTAAGTACTGAAAGGCTTCAATGTGGTCACCCTGCAACTTTCTTTTCTCCAAACTGAACAAGCCCAGCTCTCTCAGCCTGTCTTCATAGGGGAGGTGCTCCAGCCCCCTGATCATCTCTGTGGCCCTCCTCTGGACCCTCTCCAACAGCTCCTTGTCTTTGTTGAAGTAATTTCAGTTGTTTGGCTTTGCCTTTCCAGTTCCCCAGCTTTGTTCCAAGCAGATGAAACACACACAGCAAGTTCAGAACCACCAGAACACAACAAGAAATACAGAACAGTGCCATGCAGCTAACAATTCATTTTCTTGCTAAGGGCTCAAGATTCCTTTTCAGGCACAAATAGAAGAGAAAGCAACTTTCTACATGAATTTTTGACTCTCTTTGTTTTGGGGGTAGGGAACAACTAGAGCTAATTTCTTGATTTATCGTCCCCTCCTCCATACAACTCCGTAACAATTTATCTCCAAAGAATAATAATGAAAATTACACTGAGATGTAACAGAACCACATGGCTAATGGAAGCTTGAATAGATTACAAGGCTCATTAAGGGATGCTTATCAGCTAAGTATATATTGGCTAAATAGTTTATTTCAACTGTATCAACATTACGGAGTGACTGCTTATAGGGGGGATTTTGAAAGACTTCCTAAACAATTCTTTTAAATGCACGTAGCATTGCACACAGCTCTTGCGCAGTGCCTTAGAGTGCACATTCAAGTACTGTCTAATAAAAGTACAACACAGCCACCTGAAACTTAAGGTAATTTTAATATTTACATGACATAGGGATCTGAAAGAAGCACGCTGTACAGGTTACGCCACCATCAGCTTGGTTTTAAACACAATTAGTGGGAATAAGCTCGCCTGCATTACCACATTTTCAATGTTTATCGTCCAGAACTCGTGACCTCCTTTTGTAAGCCTCACCATAAATTATTAATCACTTTTTAAATACAGATCATAAGTTACTGAAATTCTTTCCACAGATTATGAAGCGCAGTGTTCTTACCGGTGAGTTCAGCAGCTGGGAAACCAGACAGCTGCAGTGTATTAATAGGCTTTCTCTCCCGATTTTGGTTAAGCCCTTTCATCCTAATTCTTCCTTCCCTGGGTAACACTCAGCTACCTCACAGGGATGCTAGAAGGCTTTTATAAATAATGACAGGACTTCACATTTGTTGTGCAGTAATGAGATGCACTTATTTCCTTAAACCCTCACTCCTGCAATCCTGACCTTTCCACGTTCTAAACAATAAGCACTCCACACTCAGCACAGTTCTCTTGCTGGCATGTGGTCATTTAATTCTCCCATCTTCTGCAGCCTGCAAAACACCAGTGTGTTCCATCCTCCTTCAGCCCCAAACAAACCCTTCGAGAGCCTGCAAATTATGGGTGAACCCCTTTCCTAGAAAAATTAAAGGAACGAAACAAACGACAAATAAGAGGGTAAAAATCAGGCAGAGAAGCATCAATGAAGCAGAGGATTAGAAACACCACACCTGGCAAACAGGGTGTGCAGATAAACAAAGAGAGAACAGGGCATTCAGGCAGTGCTTTGCAGATTCCCAGAACATAACCACGCTCCTGTGTTTTCCCTCTCATTCAGCATGGCATAGGCTTTGTGTGTGACATCATGAAGAGGGGAATTTCTTACCTACACATACCCCAGTTGGTCCTTTTTCATGAATATTACCATACAGTAATGCTGTAAGCACATATTCAATACATGCCACGAAAATTTTTATCTGCAGGAGGGGAACAGCTGTTTAAGTAGCCAACGTTTTCAGAGAAATTTGGAAGATTCTGAAAGACTTTATTTTGAAAATACAAAGATCAAATAGTACACACCAGTCCTATCCGTGTCTGGATGTCGCAGCTGACCAACTTTTTGCCATGTACTTACCAGCAATATCAGGATTTACACTTGCAGTTGGTAAGTAAATCTCTGCTTACAGAAAGGTTGGTGAATGAATAATCCCAGATTTGTTCTTTATGATTGATTTCATTTAAATTGAATGGCAAAGCAGCCCAAGTAAATCTGCAATTAAGGTTTTCAATTTCAAAAGGCAGATCCCAAAAACGAAGGCAACTCGTTAGGGAGATGAACAGGAATGAAAGGCTGGAGGACTTGAGCACACGGGAGGTCTGGAACATGTTTAAACTACAATGTGGGTATCTGCTGAACGTGTAACCCTAGCAAGTGGCGAGAAAATTCATACAAAGGTTTCCAGACCCAGCAAGATGAATTACCTAATAAAGAAGGAAAGGTGGAATAAGCAGAGGGCTTTCAAGGGACAGAAAGAAAGCTCAGCAAACAAAACTACAGCCTCAGAAGAAACAGCAGCATGAAGCAAGTAGTGACAGGAATTGAGCCCAGTTAGGCCAAAGGCACCAGAACTGAATGGAGGCAGAATTCAAACCCAAAGGAGGCACTGGTTCTGAAACCCAGTGCTCTCAAAGAGCTGTCACAATGCCATGTGGATTCAATTGCTAGAGTTAAACAAACGAGTGCATCGACCTCAGTACTGCTTCCCTGAGAAAGAGACTATGTGAAAGCAGCAGGAAAGCATAAATTGGTCAGTTTGGCCAATTGCTTGGTGTAGCCTTGAGTCTGCTAAGCTTTAGGAAACTTAACAACAAAAACAAAACAAACTACAGATAAATACAGCACAGATTCTACAAAGTCAGAGCTGACCACCCGGACAAGCGAGGGTAGGAAAGAAAGCACATTCCTGGCACGCAGCATGTCAAGTAACACACCACAGCAGTAACAGATTTTCCCAAAGTATTATTAGGTGCGATCGCTTTTATGATGTTGTTCACAATGCAGCTCTGCATGCACTCCTTCCTCCGCTCTGGCCCTGGGCCTGCAGCCTGCAGGCACTGCTCGCACACAGGGGCTGCCGCCCACCAGGACACCTTCTGAGGGAAGCACACTGCTTCATGTGTGCACGTGGGCTGGAGCAAATAGAGGTGTGAGGCAACACTGCTGGCTTCGGGGAGAAGCCTGAGAGCAGCAGGTTAAGGGGAGAACCACAGGCGTTCCCAAACCTATGTGCATCACCCCATGATTTTACCCAGGGGATTTAATATACAGTGCCATCTTTTTCAATGCAGCAGGAGATTAAAGGGCAGCACCCACTTCAGCAAAACACTTTTAGGCAAGGTATTTCTATTCAAAGCAAAAAAGATTTAACAGTCCCAGAAAACAAGCTGGTAACATTTTTCCTGAAGCGCATTTCAGTCTGCCTCATGAAGCCAGAAGGCCACTGAGATGCCAAAAACTAGGAAACTATTCTCAAAACTTGAAGGAACCGAAAGCAACAAACGCTTGCTGCCTAGAAAACTAAAGACTGAACGGACTCAACAGAAGCATGCACAGAATGTCAGGTGCGAATGAAGCCTTCCTTTGAAGCTGAGTCCACACTTCTCTGAACCCACAGCAAACAGAGAGGAGGAACTGAAGCACACTGCAATGCTCAGAGCACAGAGTAAAGCCTCAGCAGAGCACAGTGCTACAGAGCTGGGAGCCCCACACACGCTATCCCGAGGCAGTCAGCCACAAAGCACAGTCCTGGCAAGCTGACGTGGTAAAGAGGAGCACAGAGCCCGGTGTGAAGCTGTGCAGCACGGAAATGGCAGTGCTCACTGGCAGAAATCCCCTCGTCCAACACAACTAACTTGAGGTTAAGTTAGATTCCTGAAATCGCTGTTCATTCCGTGACCGCTTCTTTTTTTTTTTTTCCTCAGGAAAAAGAGAAATTAAAATACGCAAGCGTGACTGCTAGAATTGCAAACAGAGTGCTACTGCCGTGATTCGATGCCCACAGCTGAAACGGATCGGATTCCTTAAGGATAAAACATAAAAGCAAAAGGACAGAGGTCCCTCGTTGTACTGTGGAGATCAGCTGTGCCTTGACAGCATTAGTTATCTTTCTATTAAATCAAACAGCGTAATTCATTTTCACGGGAATACAAACAGCAGCGGCACATGCCCGCCCTGTCAGGTGCGGTCACCTCGGTCACTTCACACCCCGTCGGGGGGCGCTGGGACGAACCGGAGCCTGTTGGCCCTCAGCCGCAGAGGCCAAACGCGGGCAGTGCTGAGCGGCACGTCGCTGCCCCTCGGTTCCCAGGTGCCGCTCACCTCAGGAGCCGGGCACGAAGCGCTCGCCTTTCCCGCCGCGCACCCACCGCGTCGGCACGCGGAGGCGATTCGGGCACGCGGCAGCTCGCGGCCAACGCCGCCCCCCGGGGGATTCCCCGCGCCGCCGCCCGACAGGACGGTGTCAGCACCGCCGCCCCACGAGGCCCAATCGGTGCTCGGCTCCGGACCGGCGCGGCCGCCGGCCCCCTCAGAGCTAGGGCTATATCGCAGAAAGCGAGACCTGTCCCGGGACACGGGAGCGACGTCCCCCCCACCCCCCGCAAGCCGCCCGCAGCCCGCTCAGAAGCGGCCGCGCCGACCGGCCCCGATTCCGCCAAACTTCAGGAGCGGAGGACCGAGAGACGAGCGGAGCCCTGGACTCCTCCGCGCCCCTACCCGACTGTCACCCCCGTCACTTCCCGCTCCCTCCAAGTTTCCCCTGTCGCGCCAGGCGGGTGCGAGGCGGTACCTGGGACAGGCAGCGGGCGAGACGCAGCCCGGCAGCGCTGAAGGATGCCCGGCGGGCGGAGACGGCCGGCCTCACTGACAGCGCTTCCTCCTCCTCCTCCTCCTCCTCCTCCTCCTCCTGCTCCCGCCCGCTGTGCTCCGGAGCCGCTCCCCCTCGGCGCCGCGCCGCCTCACAGCCCCACCGCCCAGCAAAAAGTTTGTGCCGCGCGGCACGGGGAGGCGCCTCGCGGGGCCGGGAGCTCCGAGCCGAGCTCCTCTGCCTGGGGCCGCGGCCACTTCCTCTTCCTCCGAGCTGCCGGGCGAGCCCCGCGCCCTGCCGGAGCCGCGGCGAGTCGGGGGCAGCGCCTCCCGCCCACACTGCCGCCGCGCGCCCCCGCGCTGAGCCCACTGACACGAAGCGGGAGCGCTCCGCCTCCCGGCCGGGGCTAGAAACCCCTCGCACCCCCGCCTGCACCCCGCCCTGCCGTCTCCTCCCCCCCGGGCTCCACCTCGGGGCTTCCAGCCCCACACCTTCGAGGCGCCGCGACTCACCTCCTCAGCCGCTTTCACCAGCCGCAGGGGCAGTTCGGCAGGAACGGACCTCAGGACGGCTCTGGACGCGGCTTTGTGTCGGATCTTGGAGAAACCTCCGCAGGCACAAACTGCACAACTGCTTTGGGCAGCATCTGCGTCTCAGCTCAGCTTCCCTCGTAGTGAAAAGCTGTATTTGTACCCAGTACCCGGACCCTCCGGTCAATGTGTCCATCTCTTTTCACCCTCCCTCAGTGAGGCTGGAATGCCCCCCCCCCCCCCCCCCCCCGCCTCTCCCCAGCCTCCATGCATACCAGGGCCTTCCTTTCCCAGAGTCAGCATGTATACCTGTTGTTTGGCAACAAGTCCATACCTAGCCTGGTTCTTGAGCCTGGTCAGCAGGCATGCCCAGGAGATGCCATCTGCAGCCCCATGAACAGCCCCATGAGCAATTGCACATCTTGCCTTTTCCTCCGAAGCCTCGATAAAGACAAAAAAAAAAAAAAAAAAAAAAAAAAAAACCAACCAAACAATAAAAACCAGCAGTGCCCTTGCTGCTGGGCTCTAGGCAGAGCAGAGGCCATTAACCACATTAACCCATTACCAGCAACTATCAGGGCCTAACCCCACAGCCAGTTTATTACCCCCCCCTCTAGTTGCCCACTCAGAGAGACTACAGGATCCTAAGGACACACAAAAATAGCACAGGAGCCACCTTAGTAAAGTTGCCATAGCATCCACCACCATCCCCAGTCTACAATCCAGCCATTCAGTCACAGAAGGCAAACAGTTGGTAGGAGAGGATGACACCCTTTACATTCACATATTTCATGCATCTGGGAAGTCTGTCCTAAGAAACTCAATGATTTTTCCTCAGTTGGGATTGAAATTCTTCTGGGTTTCCCAAAATGTGTTTTTTGTTTTTGTTTTTTTGGGTAGAATATTTGTCTTACTGTAGTTGTTTTTAACCTCTTCACTACAAGAAAGACACTGAGACCCTGAAGCAGAAAGGACAATAAGCTGTGAAGGGACTGGAGTACAAATCTTACGGGGAACTGGGATTGTTTATGCTAGAGAAGAGGAAGCTCAGGAGAGACCTTACAGGTCTCTGCAACTGCCTGAAAGGAGGCTGCAGTGAGGTGGGAGTCACCCTCTTCTCCCACGTAATGAGAAACAATGGCTTCAATTTATGTCAGCGGAACAGGTTGTCCTGGAAAGCGATAGAGTCACTGTCCCTGGAGGTGCTCAAGAAATGTGTAGGCATGGTACTGAGGGACATGGTTTCATTGGTGTGATGGTGATGAGTTGTCCGTTGGACTTCATGACCTTAGAGGTCTTTTTTAACCTTAATGATTGTGTGATTCAGAAGAAAGAACAACTGCTCTCAGCTCTTCTCAGCATCCTCACACAGTGCCCAGCTCATCTCAGGTCTCCATACATCAGAGTCTCCAGAGTAATTCCTGGCTTGGCTTTCATTCACTGATGGTAGTTCTTCTCTTCCCTGACTTTATTCTCAACACCCAGTCCAGCAAAACCAAAGTAAACGGAAAAAAAAAACCCAAAAAACTAAAAAACTCTAAGTAGCCTTAGTTGTGCTCATATTCTGTGACAGGCCTATCCATTACTCATTCAGCCTTTTACAGCTAACAGCTGTTGAGGGGAAGAGGAGATTCCACGAGCCTTTGTGGATGTCAAACACCATCCCTACATGCCTTGGCAACATTTCTAATATCCTTCAATGGTTTTGCCTCTACCATACTAGCTTTTTCAATGAAGTTCTGTCACATGTTGCCTGTTCAGCCAAGCTTGTCTCCCAATTCAATTAATTGTTTTCCTGACTAAGTGGGATCCACCACTCTTGTATACAGAAAAGATTCTCTTTAAAAGCCTGCTAGCCTTCCTGTGCTTGTTCACTTTTCCGGAAGGCATAGGAGGCAGCTTTAAGAGCTCCCCAAATAGGAGAGCAAAGTTTGGTTTAAGTCCAAGGACTGTTTGTGTCTCACCATTACCCCTCCAGCCATCATGGAGATTAAGTCCTCCACATGAATTCTGTAACCTACACATGTGCTTGCTTTCCTAAAGATTTAATTGATCATCATAACCCTCTGGTCTGTAATTCTACCTAAATGTCACCCTCAGTGGTCTCTCCTTTGATGCCTACCAGTCACGCCCAGCCAGTCATCCACCTAAGAGATATACACCAGAGAGGAAAATCATCTGCCTTCATCTTCCCCTGCCTTTCCAGAAAAACTTGTACCTATCCTAAGTGTCATCTCTGTGGGCCAAGTCTGGAACTTCACTCACTGCCTTTATCATACTTCTGGCCTGTTCAGTGACTCCTGAAACACCCCTCATTAACTCTCATCTGCTTGAAACCCTTGTGTCCTAAGTGTGCTGTTACACTTCATCCACTTGAGACTCTCCCTACTGTGTAGGTGTATAAAACAAATTCAATTGCTATTTAAAAATAAATAAGCATAGAGTACATTAGCATCTCAGCTCCTTCGTAACTACAGGTGCAAACCAGTTCCATATTTAAGCCAGGTGTTGTGAGGGATTCAATGTCTGAAAGTATTCTCTTCAGCTACAAGGGAACATGAATGTTGCCCAAGTGGCTTTTGTCTACACTCGAGTCCTCTTAGCTATCAGCACTGGTTAAATAAGCCAACAGCCAAAAGCATATCATCAAAATAATGGATATGGGGAAATGAAGTTACTTCTTAACCAGTGCTGAACTACAAAGCAAACACCAAAGCACATTTTGTGTGTTAACTTCACCTATCCCCTTTTGTGTTTTTTTTCCTCCCTCTCCTCATCCCTTTTAATTATTCGCTCAGTTTTTCCTCTTCCCTTGTCCCTCATCATTTTTCCTCCACTCATTAGTTTCTCTGGGTTTCCAACTGTGTGAGAAAGCAGCATGCATTCACACCAGGGTGCCATGTAATTGAGCTGTTTTTCTGATACTACTGTTAAAGCATATGGGGAAGGATTACTAAGTGTGTGAGGAAGAAGTGAAAGTGCAGTTTTCCCTGTATTATAAGGATATCAGGTCACAGATGGCTCCAGAACAGACATCCCAGGCACTGAACCTTGCTGACACCACAGGATTTTCTGATCAACACCTCATGGTGTGAATTGAATGGACATCTGACAACATTAGAGACTTCTGATGGTGCAAAGTCTTCTCAGAAGCAGAAAGGAACATCGACGCAAAGAAAACAACAATGGATGACCATAGATTGATGTGAAGTAGCAGTCCTGCACAGACAAAGAACATTTAAAACCAGTGATTACAGTGGGTCACAGTACAGACCTAGACACCACAACCTGTCTGCTGTCTACTTATCAGATTCAGATACGTCTGCAAACTCAGAGATGCAAGGTGTTTTAGCGCAGATTTCAAACTGGAATTCCTCCATCCCAGGTTAAACTACTAAAACTTTTTTTTTTTTTTTGAGGACAATTCTTATGGAAATTGTTTAATAGATTTTTTTATATTCAAAATAACGCTCATGTCAAAAATTCCATTGCAAAAGCAACAAATTATTAGAATAGGGTATAACTACTGTCACCTATTTTAACTTATCTATATTAACAGTAAAATAAAAACAATCTAAGTGCTTGATAAAAAGGCACATAAATGGAACATATTATCTAAATTGATGGTGTACACCTAAGCTGTTGTTTCTGGACTATCACTGTGAGAAACTCCAGAATTCTGACTCACACACTGTTTAAAATATGCATTACTCCCATATTTTGGGATAATTGGCCTCTTTCAGAACCATTTTAGTACAGATTTGATTTAAGAGAAGATCTCGAACTTATTCGGAGCACCACATGAAATACTTCTTATAGTCAAAGAGAAAACATTCTTCAAGAGAAATCTTGATTAATCAAGATTAACTTGAAAACTCCAAAATAAGCATCCTAGACATTTCATTTTCAATATATATACACATGCACAAACTAGTCCAAAGCACAAGTCTATTTGATAATTAAATCATAAAATTCCTGCTCTAACAGCTATCTAACTAGAAAAAACTGTGGAAGACCCCATTGCTACCAGCAACAGTAAGATGCTGCCCCTAGACAACATACTATTAGGCAACATTCATTTATTTTAGTGAGTTAAAAATTCTTTGATGCCTTTTTATTCCTATTTCTATCCAGTGCAATTTCTCTTATAAATCCCCATACTTCACAGTACAGAACTCTATAACCAGGAGTGATCACATTTTCCATTTGCACTTTGTCATGCCAGGTGCAGCTGGGTAAAACAAGTTCAAAGTAGGTGTAAAATTCTACTGCTAGGGCAAGTGAAGAATTCTGCTCTGCCAAATATCTGCACTTACTTTGGCACAGGCAGTGATAATTACACATTGTGAAAAGTAGCAAGAAATCGTATGTACAGTGTTTCTAGTTACACTTTTTGATAATGCTAATTCCAAGCCTTATTTGAGCAACTACTTGGGAAGATCCACCAAAGTATGAGCAATTCATGTTCCAAAACCCTAATTCCAGTTACTGGTATTTGCAGTATAGGGTTGAACTCCAGCATCTAAGTTAGCCCCATCCTATGTCCTTGCTTTCACACACTAGTATGAAATACAGCTATTTTAGAAAAATGTTTATTTCCACTTTGTCAAAAGGCAATACACACTCGCAACACCACATCGTACAAGATTCAGCAAAAGCTTAAATGACAACACAATGAGGTTAATGTATCCACAACTCTGCAAAAACATATTTAATATCTACTGAGATCACTATAAATAAGACTATATATGCAAAAAAGCCAAACTTTCAGAGACAGAAGAGATGCTATGACTCATAGTGATTGTACAGGGCTGCTCTGAAAGTAATGCCTTCTATTTCATTGTGCTGGCCCACAATGTTAGAGGCAGATGTTGGTAGTATGGCAACAGTTCGAACCTTCCTGCCAATATTCTATTACATTCTGTTGCAGTGAGACAGGTGGCATTAAAGGGGCAGTCTGACAAAATGGCATCCAGAAATGCACATGAAGCAGGGTTGTGTCACTGAACTTCCCCACGTGGAAAAAATGGCATTCATCAGCACTTGCTGAACATTTATGGAGACCAAACAGTTGATGTGAGCAGTTCCAGCGAGCGCACTGGACCAAGACCCAACCTTAACTACCAGCGAGAAATAGTAGAAGGATAATGGGAAGCTACAATGCATACTGTACAGTTTGGTTTATGCTGCAATTAGCATCTCAGAACGTGGAGTTGTTGATACAATTGTACAAGCTTTGGTGGACTCTCCAAAAGCAAGCAGTTGTACAGCTGCACAAACACCCATACATTCAGTATAAGGGACAGTGTGACACTGAATGACAATAACTTGGACAAGAAAATTAAGATGGGTCAAGGTGGTCTGCAAGTACTTTAATACTTCAGCATCCTTGGAAGTCCCTCATTTACACAGGCAATGTTGTTAAAGTGAAAGGCTGAGAAGACTCAGGAAACTTTGGATTTTCCTTTGCTACAAATCCTAAAGAGAAATGCAGAATTTCTGGAAATTCTCTTTTAAAGACAAAACCTAATTAGTAACTATGAGAAAAAGTTTTGTACATGCTGCAAGACTGAGTTAAAAAACTCACAGCCAAGCCTCCAGTCATTACAAATTCACACAGGGGTGAAGACTACTGATTGGTGAATATACTACTTGTACAGGATCTAACACAGACTCTTAAGTATCAGTGAAAGCACCAAAAAGCACTTTATGCCAGATCTAACTAGAAATAAGATGTCAGGACAAGGCTAGCCTTCAAGACATTGCTTAGGTATGAGAAGAAAAGCACATCAGCTATGTGTTAGACTTGCTCAGACTTTGTAAACTACAATCATACAGATCTAGATAGTTCCATTATAAATAGATTTAATTATGTATTAAACAGCCTTACGCTATCATCAGTCACACAGAAATGGAAATCAAACAGTGTTTGTGTAGCTTTTCATCAACACAGGGCAAATTACCAAAGCAAGTGACTAGCACTAGAACAGGATAAATATGGACGCTACACTCACTTGCTCTTCTTGCCTATCTATAATCTTATACTAGAAAATGAAAACTGTAGCTAACTCCTACTGTAATCTGTACTGTAATGTTATCTTCTATGCATTATTTTAGCCTCCTGAGATGAAAAAGAGGTACAAAACTTACTGAAAGTTTCTAGAAATCTTATTCTGCTTGCTATGCACTCAGCAAACAGTATTTGCTCTCCAGGAAAGTTTCATCCTTGAGTTAAGTAAATTTGAAGTATATCCTTGTCATAATTAACAGGAGCAGTAAGAAAACACTGATGGCATTTGTGTGTCTGGTCACAGCAGCTGCATTTTCCCAGCTAGCTCCACCTTCTCCTTATCATTGGTTATGAAGAATAACACACTAGATGAAAGAAGAGATCATAAGATTATTTAAAATTAAGTATCACAGAAATCAAATTTGCAAATTTGAGTCTCTTTGACCTCTTAGGAAACTGAGGTTCAACCCTTTGTATGATCTAATTTAGATGAAAGTAGAATCAAGGATTATTTGTTTCCCACTCTAGCCCAGCGCTTCTCGCAGGGGGCATACAAAGGGGACATTTGAGCCAAATACCCTCTTAGCAGCTCCTATGCTAAAAACTGCAACAGAGTTGTCTCCAAGTAATTTTAGATTTTCAAGCTGGAAATCATTCATTCCAAAATTGTTAATGGCACTATAATACAATTCAGTTCCATCCTTGACTTGCACATATGTGAAGGAACAGTCACAAATATGAATTTTATAGTTTCTGAAGCTGCACTCTGCGAGCCAAACAGGCTGTCTTGGCATGGGAGAATACATCACCTGCTGCCAGAACACAGACAGACCCCTGCCATTTAGATTAAGAGATCACTCCACTAGCTGAAACAAGATCTGCCACAAGAGCTCAGTTGAAAAACACTGAGAGTCACCTCTACCTGCGTCCCATACATTTGTTACAAGAATCTTTTCACAGCTTATCTTGTCTGAACGCTACCTGTGGCCTCAGCAGCGACTTCTCATTCTGTAGACAGTGGATCTTTGGGCAGTTAAACAGCATGCATACAGCGCTTGAAAGCTACCACACACAAAATTACTGAGCACTTCTAGAAAAGTTTCAACCATAAATACAGTGTTAGCTACCACCACCTTCTTTCAGGTGGTTGTGAGGGGTTTTTTGTGCAAATTTTCTATTACACAATGGAAATTATTTTTAAGAACATTAAGCATGGCACAACCTGCTGAAGAGTCCTAATGCTTCATAGCCTTATTTTTTTTTTTAATAACATCTTTGTTGCGTGTTAATGGACTTCAGTAAAACGTTACTAGGTTTGTAGAAGCAAGGATGAAAACACAGGGTTCATATAGCAAATAATTCCTTTTATTTACAGCTGCACTATGGTGTTGGGGCAAAATAACGCTATTATAGCCTGCCTTGCTAATTGATGAAGTACACACCAAAAGGAAGGACCAAAGATGACCTCTAGCTCAGAAATCCTGGGCCCCAATCTGCTGGAAGCTGAGCACATTCTTGAGGATCTCTTGCCTTTTATTTTTCCATTTACAGATACTGTTCTGAGAATGGCCCACCACACTGACTCAAGCAAACCCTGATCTGACCAAGTGTAATGTTTCTTAACCAAGATTCCAAGATTTACAAAGTACAGAAAGTCAGCAAAATAATACTTTATTTTTTGCTTCTTTAGTGGTGCTTTTCTAACAGCAAAAAAAGAAGATATTTAAATGAAAAACTCTTTTCAGAGTCTGTTTGCTGTTAGCTTCATAGTAAGTCAACATGGGATATATACTGGAAAATGCCACCCAAGAAAGCAAACATTTCAGAGAGCTCACAATTCCCTATGGATAGCAGACTTAGCAACAGAAAATGAAATAATTCAAAATTTCTGCTAAATGACTCCTTTCCTTCTTTCTAATCAACCCAGAGGGACCCAGTCCTAGCAAAACACATCAAGAACTGGCAGCAAACACTAAGCACTGCAGCACAGGTAAAATACACAACTGAGTTCCCATCTGCTGTCAGTTACTGGGTTCCATCTGTAAGAGCAGAGATCACAAGAAAGAATTAAGTTTAAGGAAGTGTTCCATGTTCTTATTCATTTCAAGCTTACATCCATAAGAAAAAGGAACAGAAATGAAGTCTGACGTCCATGTTCAGAATAAATGAAGATTTTCAGGTTTCACTACATGCCTTTTTCTTTCCCCCCTCTGCAAACACTGTTTCTTATTGTAGACTGTATAATAAGACTCGATGTGCCTGGAAACACAAAGGACAACTCCAATTTTTTCTTATACTCCTTCAAAATATTGTAGAGTTCAGGCAAAGTATTTGACTCGTAAGCATTTTACAGGTTAACAGAGGAACTGAGAAGAATTACAAATACATCAACAGGAATTCTTCAGCTACAGATATTTGTGGCTTAAGCTTACCTGCTCTACTTCCCTATGGAGTGCCCAGCTCCTGACCATACACTCAGAACCAATGTCAAATCTGTCACACCCAGTCTTCCCCCTTAATCTATCACATTGGAACTTGACAGTCACTGCTCTATGAAGTGTTCTCACTGCACTTCTTACAGCTGTGTTTTTATATGCACAAATGAGTTCTCCTACAGAAGTAACTACTACATTCTGCAACCGGCAGCTTTTACTAGAGAAGGACAGGCTTAGTATTCCACAAGAAAAACATTTCTAAGTTACAGTATTTGGTAGGCTTTTGTTAGCTTAACGCCCCACCTGCTGGCTGATGACTACATTACATTGTGACAGCTAGCAAAGAAGTCACACGCCTGTTACTGCCACCAGTCAGCTGCTGTATGCTGTCATGGCAACTGGTACAATGTAGGGAAAGGATACACAGCTGGGTCCAACAGTGTGATGATAACATATGGAAGTAAAACCTAGATGGTTTTAAAACAGTCTAAAACACTGACATCCATCCACACAGATCACACTAAAGTATCACAAAGCACAATGCACTTAACAACTACTACAAAGACAGTGAACTCATCTACCTTTACAATTCCTATATACCTCCAGCTGCACCCCAAACTCAGTCGCCATACTGGGCTCCACCACAGCCACATAAATAGCTTCTTGAAAACTGATCAGTCTCAAAGACAGGAAAGAGTAGTCAAAGTCTGTGGTGCAAAAATACTTGTCTCATTTTTGAGAGCACTGTTTGAAAGAACAGCTTTAAAGGTTGGCTTATTCTAAACGATATGCGCCACCAGTCACTTAATAAGCAAATCTCACACGGTCAGAGGAACTCTGCTTTGTGCTGACCAGGTACGGGATCTACTCCTTTGAAAAAGCATGAATAAGAAACTTGTCAGAGGCCAATGAACCTTCCTGCCTGCCTCCCTGGATCTCATGCAAATGCAGTCAGGCGCTTGCTCAACTCAAAATGAAACAGCAAAGTAGAGACAAGAAATGTTTCTCTAGTGGTCTTGAATATAAATGCAAGCCTAGAAAATATTCTTACCAGATGTACAAGACTTTGCTGATGTACCATTCAAAGTTTATCTGCTATTTCAATTCGCCGAGGCCCCAGCACAAGCCTGGGTCTCTTGCAACTGCCTAGAAGTGCAGTAGATAAAAGCTATAAATTGAGTTACAGGTAGCAATTCAGCATTCCATACTTGGGCTTCCATTATCTTGACAGAAACATTCAGCATTGTCTCAGCATTCATCAGAAAGCTTCAGTCTAAACCACTGAACAGAAGAGCCCCTCCTCATCTTCTAGCGGCCTGCAATTCCTGAGCATTCTGGCCCCTTTTACCACATCCCCCACGAGCACAATGAAAGAAGGCCAATCAGCACAGAAATCACAATTTACTAGCAGACAATGCTGCACTACAGTCCTTCTGAAACACCACTGCTATTGATTTTATTGATTTTTTTCTTACTTTGAAAAAAATGCTTTAAAAACCTCTTAGCAGAAATCACACTTTAATTAAACTGCCACAGACCTAAAAGAGCAGAAAAATCATTTCAGTCTCTTAAGTCAATGAAGACCCATCGTAGCAGTGAGATAGGTGCTACTGTCAAGATTTATGAAAGCTACTGCAGCATTCATGTTGAACAACCACAGACTTAATTCCCTGTCAAAAATAGATGAGTCCTGTATTTACAGGAATACTATCAATAAGGATCTGTTGGCACAACTTTATTTCCCCACTTAGAAGAGATTCAGTAATTAAGTTGCTTAACTCCAAGCGTAAAGATTTCTATTCTAGTGAAAGTGAAAATGACCTCAGTTAGCATTCCTAACATTTACTGCTGTAACTTTAATTGCATGGCAGTTTTCTGAATAGGAGAAATAAGGTGAATTTTTATATAAAATATATATATGCGCTGAATACTTTTGTTTAAAGTGAAAGCTTCTGTTTGCTTTTAAACCTTTGGGACTGCAAGCAAGTTTGCTATTTTTCAAAATAATGGTAACAAACAACAAACTCAATAGCAAGGAAAATAAGGGGAACCATTCACAGTGTAAGGCTCTGTCTACAATACTACATATATCTTGCCCAAAGATACTCACACTACAAGGAAAACGAAAGAGCTGAACTGCTATCTGACTTCCCTTAACTACAGAGCCATCTTTTAATACAGTATGGTGTGAGTCCTCTAATGGTTATGGGCAAATTATCTTCCATAAAAGACTTCCAGCCTACCTAAATCACAAGGCAGCTGCTCAGTGCAGCAGTTAGGATTTGCAAAGTGACAGAGCAATTCTGAGGAGGATATTCTCCCAGTCATTAGTGACTTCAGCAGAGATTTTCATCTCAGTAAGTGCGCAAGAAGATGGAAGATGATTTAGTAATGCACCTTAGTAATCAAATGCATACATTAGTCAGAAACCACATAGTAATGGTAATGTGGTATGTCACAGCCATCTTTATATCCTTCCAAAAGCCACAGGCGAAAGCATGTGCCCAACCCACTCACGTAGTGCCATTAACTACTACAGGCCAAAACATTTTCAACTTCCAAGCATCATTCTTCTCCCAAGGAAAAGCATGAATAGCCTCTTAAAGGGCTGTTCTAGTCCTAAATTATCCTAAGAAGACTACCCAATGAACGTGTTCAGTGTACCAAGGGTACCACACAAAATAAATGTGAGAAAAACATTCGGTTAAGTTTGTCCTTAAGCTCGTCCCAGTCAAAACCAAGCAATATTCAAAGTATTATTCATTGAAAATTAAAATACACAGTACATAGAGTATAAGGCTCAACTTACAGCATCTTGGATGGGACAGAGAGAAAAGAAAGCAACATTCTCAATAGTTCAAACACTACTTTAAAACATATACAACCAACTTATGAAGTAACAATATAAGCAAGTAATGATGGTAACTCACAGGAACATTACAGAGCTGTCTTCTGTTACAGAATCCAACCCAGCTGAAGCAGTACAGGACAGATTGCTATGTACAACCCACCATGCAGACAAAAACCACAACCTTCTGCAGCAGATGCCTTTAGTATGTATTTTGAGGCTCTGAGAGCATTATTGTTGCTTTATGCTGACAGCTCTAGAACAGGGTACATACTATATAGATACATACTTCCACATTTTTAGCTCTGACATTTTACAGTAATGTATTTTTAAAATGAAAAGTCTGTATTCCTCATTACTGCACTTAATAGCCTCGCAACTGTAAACTAAAAGAACAATCCTTTCTCACCAGCTTGAGGAATGCTTTGAGTACCAAGCACATAAATTCAAAGCTTTTTCCATGTAGCGCAAACTTCTATCCTATCCTGCTAAAGCCAGAAGAGTCACAGGATTAACAAAGACCCAGAGTAACTCAGCTTGTGTCCTCCTAAAGAGTTGCAGTTCAAGCATACTTCAGTCCCCCTACACCCTCTTTTCTCCCCTTCCTCTCCAACCCAGAAGTTTAAAGTTCATCATAAACTGGAGAGCAGGAATGAAATACAGTATGAAGCAAGAACCCATCTAGACTGTGAAGCTACTCAAACTTTTTCATTGTAGAGATAATACTGAATGATCCTCTCTTTTCAATCTGAATCCTTTTAATAGATTACTTAGACTTGAAGTGGCAGACACTAGAGCTTTTAAATTACAGTACGCCTATCATGAAATACTTGTCCACTAACACCTTCCTGCAGACATCTACAGGCTACAGAATGAGTGGACTTTGAGAAAATAATTGTTTCATTATGACACTCATAAGAAAGGCCTGTAAAAGGTTTACATTTTAAGGAATTAAGGAAGCATTTTTTTGTTTCTTTGTAGCATCCAAGTATCAAATAATCTTCATGTAAGACAGAACTTGGCATCTTAGTTTAATGCACAAATACCTAGAAGGAAAAAAAATATTTCCATTTTGACAGAAAATTCCTGTCTGTGCCAGACAGACTATCATTCCAACAGAGATCCAAGAATACCATCTGGCTGGCTGTCTCATTCCAAGACTAGTTCTGTCAGGTGGCAAAGCTTGCGAGAAGAGTTTGAAAAGGCCACAGAACCAAACAGCACACTAGGACATTTCACTTAAAGGACCATAAAATAATCAAGTGCCTTAGCTAAATAATATCAAGTAAATGCAAACACTGTTTTGCTAGCTTACCTAAACAACTAATGCAAAAAAAAAAAAAAAAACAAAACTAGTGCAAAAAGCTGGCTTACTAGTTACAGGAAACTTGGATGCTTTTGGATCCCACACAAAACATACTCGAATGTCCCGATTTCTGCTGGCATGGTTAATTTTCTTCTCTGCAGCTGGTATGATGCCAGGTTTTAGATCTAGGAGGAAAACGATAACACCCATGTTTTATTTATTACTGAGCAGCGCTTACACAGAGCCCAGGACTTTCTGCTTCTCATGCCGCCTTGCCAGCAAGGAAGCTTGATGTTCACAAGAAGCCAGGAGGGGACACTGCCACACTGCTGACCTAAACAGGCCAAAGGGATGTTTCACACCACGGGGCATCATACTGAATGACACTGGGCGCAGTCGGCCGGGTGGAGGAAGTGCTGTTGAATGAGCAAGCTGGAAGTCATTTGTTTTGTTTCTTCCCTACTAAATTGCCCTTATCTTGACCCCCAAGTTCCTTCCCCCCCCCCTTCCCTGCCATGACTTCCTAATCCCACCGAAGGGGGGACTGAACAAACAGCTATGTTGTGCTTGCCAGGTTAAGCCACAGAGACAAATCAAAATTTGTTTTGCTTGCACAAGTTTAAAAACAAAACAAAACATATCCCTAAGAACCCACTATTATACCTACCAGCTTCCAATTAACAGGGTCCACTCAATTTAGGAACACAGGAGCAACAAACTTGCAAGCAGCTAATTGTACACCGACTTTCAAAATGCCTTCAGCTACAGCCATACTAAACAGATGTTTTAGCTTTCTAAACGCAACACAAAAGAGATTTACCTACTACTTTTGTGTTATGCTTATAGGGTACTTCAAACAAACATTAAAGATGTATGTTCTTAGTTATAACTTGTTAATTTCAATGGTATATGCCACAAAATGTGCAATTCCCAGATGGGATTAAAAAAAAAAAGTGTTTTCTATGGGTGAGAAATGGCTAACAAAAGTAGCTCAACATGATCTAATGGAAGAGAAAATAAATGGTGCTTGTAAGGCCTGAGCTATGCATTTCACTAAGCCTTCTCAGCATGCTTATAAGAACAACTCATATCTAGCACCAACCATTTGAAACATACTGAACAATCAACTTGCTCACCAGATGGTCTTAGCAGAAACACTTGGTCAAATAAACATAAAATCTGCACTTTATTTAGATATCTTCTGTTTTTGTCTCTTCTTTTGGTGTTAAGACTCCTTAATGAAAGCTACATACAAGCATATCATGTTTTCTTATAGCACAACATAAAGAATCAAACACATCCCAAGGCAATTAAGCCAACAAGAACATTAAGCCAAAATGAATTCTGCATTTGCAAAGAAACAATTACCTTTATCAATAAACTGACATCACAGATGTAACATTACAAGTAGGCTGCTACTTAGGTACTTAAAACTGCAAAGGAAAGGGTCCTTGTACTCAGAAAACTCCAGATTACTTGTATGTGGAGTTTAATTGTGTACGATTGAAAACCACTTACACAGAAGCTGGAAACGTGGAAGTATATCAAAAGAACAACACTATTAAAGCAATAGGTTGACAAAAACATGGTGACTGATAGTGCAGAAATACACTTAAGGACACAGCATCTTTAGTGATAAGGAACAGTCTGAGCCAAGACAAAAGTGAACTTTAAGTCAATTTATGCTGCCAGAAGATTGAGTAATTTTATGTGGAACTACACTAATTATTGCTATCCCCCAAGCCCTCTCCCCTTCCCCTCCCCCCTGCAATTTAATAATCTCATCTTGAACACTCCTACTCCTGAGCAACAGTCCTGGCACATTTCTGTGCTGTATCTTATAGTCCATCATCCAGGTCTGTAGCAACTCAGCTCTTATTGCATGTTTCACCAACATCTACTTCTAGATATCTGAAATAGGACATGCCATTCCATTCATTCATACACACACATCTACAAAGGAGTTATTTCCTTTTTTATTTGGAGAGATAGGGTAGTACTAAGAATAAATTAGACTAGGACTCAACACACACACAAGATTGAGTGCTGTTCTCAGTTCTACTCTTTCAAAAGTGCAGGCAGGAACTAACCCAAACATGGAAGTTGTTACCCTACATAAGAATTCCAGTTACAACAAGCTTATAGCAACAGATTTTCAATTCCTTCAATAAATACTATGCTGCATGCCTTTCTCAAAGCAGCTTAAAATTAAGTAGTATTCTATTAGGATGTCACTCACACCAGGAAGGTTAAGTCAAAATAAAAAGATTTATTGTTTCAAAATACATGACTAAAATCTACATAATTATTATTAAAATATGCTTACATGTATTCTTTGATTAACACTTTGCATCACAAAGTTAGGCATATTTTAAATGCAGTATTTTCTCACAATTTTAAGATACAGGTATTGCTAAAATTAATCCAGTAAAAAAAAAAAAAATCATACTCCCCTGAGCAGCCAATGTAACTAATTACATTCTTGCATCTTAAGTTACATACAGGAATTCTAGTATTCACACAGATAAATTGTCATTAGCCAACAAAGACATTGATTATGTATCTAAAGAGAACCAGGACTTAAAAGGGGCTTCAGTTGAGTTACACCTTGACAACTTCTGTTCCACTGATTAAGAGCTCAGTTTTAAAATACTCCATCTTGGACAAGGAACTGCTTCAACTTTCGAACTGCAAGAGGTAACTGGTTGACATTAGTAACTTAAAATTGTGGTTTAGTAAGAACTAAATTTTAACATGCAACAAACTGTACCTTAAAGCTCAGAAGAAAATCCACATGTACCAAACAAACCAAGAGTGTTTTTCTTTTCCCCTTCCCCATGTAAGTTCTTTAAAATTAGCATTTCAGTTAGTTAGTGGGAAAAGCATGCAAGCTAGTAATAAAACCTGGAAGCATTTCAACTCTACAACTTCAAACTTCTCAAGCAAAAATAGCTATACTGGAACAGGTAAAACAGGAACACAAACTTCAACTTGAAGCAACTTTCTGAAAAAAGGTTACACTTTTTACTACACATCTTACTAAACTGAACTGTAAGAACATCAAAGTAATACATTTAGGTACTTCAAAGTCTTTGTTGATCAAACACTTTTGAGCACTGCTCTTCCTTTTCTGAAGTGATGCGCCCTCCTCTCCTGGAATAGGAGAAAAAAAACAAAAAACCATGCTTCTAGACAACAATTGCAACAAAGCAACAAAAGCATCACAAATATCTCAAGACATTCTCTGTATTACTCAGCCCTCTCTAAATCTGTCAAACACAGCTTCTCTATTCTGGCTTCACAGTACAGGTGTCTAGTTCACATCTGTCTTTTTAAAACAAAAAAAAAAGTAACAGGCTTTTAGGTATAATGTTGAAATCCTAATATAAAAGAAGGGAATGTGATCAGGCCTCTCTGAAGACTGAATGCACAGCAAAAAACTTCCCATTAATACCAGGTACTGATGACCAGGTATTGATCTAACTACACTCTATTATTACTACACTCTAAAGTAAATTATTTACTTTTTAACCGAAGTACAGATAAGACATCCACAGTGAGTACTTAAGTGGAGAAAAGACCATAACCATGTAACTGTTCTCTTGTTCACAAGATGCAATTTGCTTACCTTTCAGCAGATTGCTCCTGAGGGATGATTAGCTCTAAATACCCAATAGCTGACTGCTCAGCAGTTCTCATGCAGCATTCTATCAATGCACTTAAATCCACTGAACTCAATTTCTGCAATTTTCTTTCAGTATTAACCAACTGAAAGCTAACCATTCATTCATCTCAGTGCACATATAAAAAATAAGAAATCAAGCAAGTACAGATCAATCTTTGTCTTTATGGTATCCTGTATATGAACGAAGTTAAGATCAGCTGCTTTCAGAGATTTAGTTTTGCTTCCACTACATACCCTGAAGTAGTCTTCTTGTGATACAAAGCTGCTCCTCAGGCGGTTTTCAGGATTAAACAGACAAGATACTACTGTTTGTATGCTCCTGTCCACAGACTTCTGAAATAAAAGAGATGCCTCTATAATAATTCTATCAGTTGCCCTACTACTAGCAGTGAGTCTGTCACAGGGTTCACACTTCACTCAGAAGTCCTTTCAGTTTTCTCCCTGAATTTTTCCCTTTAACGTTGTTAATTGCTTTCAATGCTCCCAGTTGTCATTTACAACGTAAATGTTTTTATCAGCGACAAGCCAGTACAGAGCTGCGTAAGAGGCAGACAGGAGAGCAATAGTCTTCTTTAAAGAAAGGAATTCAGGACCAACTGCTGGCCAAACAGAGATAGCTTTCCACAAAAGCAAGCAGATAAGAGAGTAATAAATTTCACCCATCTACATTTTGAGACTCATAAACCTGAGTAAGATGGGAAGTGCTACCCAATCTGCCATTTTAGTACCTGTAATTCTTCAATAATCCTTATCAGATTAAGAACATCTTGACGTGATCACATTTTACACATCCCTACACTACAGACTAAGCATTAACAGCTTCAAGAAAGCAAGATAGCCTTCTGAAATCATGCAGAAATTACAGTGGATTAAACAATGGCTGAAATGATGATTACAACCTTAATTCTAGAAAAGATGAAGAGGTCAGGAGACCTCTTCAAGCCACATAACCCTCACACACAAAAAACATGGGAACGGGTCTAACAGGAAAAAATGCTCTGAGAAAACTTACTTTTTGTGGACTATTACCAGACAGCTGTGTGGGCTCTGGAGCAGCACATTCTGTCTGTATAAACTCTGGATCCTCACTGTAGTGATAGTTTACCGAAGTATAAACCTGCATATTTAAGACAGCACAGTATTTTAGTAACACTACAAGAACATGCATAACTACATTGTCACTCGTTCCCACCTACCAAGAGGCAAAGCCAGCCTTTTGGTATAGCTTCACAGAAGGGGATAACTGTATCCTGACCTGTTTTAAAGACAGTTCTATCCCCTTCCAAAAGGAATACTTTCAAATACATGTCTTTCCTCATCACTGTAATTGCTTTTGAAAGCTAGCTCCTCAACACGTCCTCCATATATAGGTTTTGTTGTCAAAAATATTTAGCAAATACGTTCCCTCACTAACAGAAATACAGACTTCCCTGTAATACAGAAATGCTTGAAAACAAAGCTGAGAGCACATGATTTGAACTAAGTAATAATAAAGTTTTCTAATATGATCAGAGACAATATATGAATGCCAAGAGCAATATATACGCATGAAGTTTTGTTTTCTGACTCTCACCTCTCCCACATTTACCTTCCAGAGTCTACATACATCTGCTGGGAACAAGCTGGAAAGATAATAGCTCTTAAAACACTTCATAGAAATAGCACTCTAAAAATACAGTATTTGAACTGAGGAATAGGAGATGCAAGTTTAAGATCCAGTGCAAATCCTGCTAAAGAAATGTTGTATAATGTTCCTCTCTTGTGGATGTCACTTGTGTGAAGCCACAAGAAGTTATCTCCTTGGAAGCCATCAGCCACCTAGTCTGTAGCAACCTCACTAACTGCTCAGAAGAGCTCTTGAACTAAAAACATTATCTGCAGGGAAAAATACTCTGAAGATTTTTACAAGTCTGCAAAAGAACTGGAACAACCAGTAGTATTTCACACATCTTAAAAATACAGCTTGTGAATTAGAAGTTATCCTTCCTTCAGCTTTGCATGAAGAACAAATCTTGTTTCCACATTAAAATTCCAGAATTCACTAGCTACTAACAATATAAAACTGGTAGTTCTAGTTCAGTCATACAACTTCTAAACTAACACATCAGAAGGAAGGCCTGAACAACTATTTATGTCAGCAACTACAGAGTTGCATAGACTGGATTCCACACAGACCTGGTAAACCAACAGTCTGATTTTTATTTTTATTTTTTTTAAGTATCAAAACACTTAACTCAAAGTAAATCCTGCAGACTTACCGGAGGCATAACATAGTTTCTTTGCTCCCCAGGAATCCATTGTGGTGGAGCCTTAAACAGGAATTGAAGAATAATCAGCTTTTATCTATCCATTTCCCACACAGATAACTGCTCTTTAAGAGGCACAATATGTACACACACAATACTTCACACCCGGATTTTTTCATTCTTACATTTCTTAGTGCAGCATGGTATCTTTTTCATGTGGGCCTCACAGTACTCAGCACAAAGTTTGTCCCACCACAAATTCCAATGGCCTCCTACCTTTTCTCATTCCAAATTTAACATAGCTAAAGGTTAGGAAAAGAATCAAGTGCAGTCACAGCAGCCATGCAGACAAAACATCTCACACCTTCAGTTTCCACAGTTACTAATCTACCTCATTTAGTCTGCAAGAACAAAGACAACCTACACATTTCATTACAAGCTCAAAAATGGCTAAGTACCTTTCTGTACATTTTTACAGCTCAAGAGAACACTTTTCTACTTTGAATATATCCCACAATTTTAAATCTGACTAGCAGCTCTGTTTATTGCATAAATAGTTGATTTTGTTTACAGTGCACAAGCACAAAGTTTCCTCCCATAAGCAAAACAACTCTAAATGATCATTTTGTTTGAAATGGATGTTGCCACCTTTCAATATTTTCATCAGTATCATTAATCTAGTGACATGAAACTGGTTTAACTGTTAGGTTTCCTTAAAAGGTTCTTTCTCCCTGAAAACACCCATAGTGCTGCGAGTCCCAACAACCTTACTGCTCCAACTTAAGGAATGACATACCTGATAGTTGTATGCTGGCTGATATCCTACAGGAACTTGCTGCTGTATCAATAAAGCTGGTGAACTGTATGCATACGTCTACAAAACAAAAGTTGTTTTATTAATTCAAGTTCAAAGGAAGGTGTTATGGTATCCGCTGTGACTAGCACAAGTGTCCCTACAAAGGCAGCAAAAAAACAAGGATTTGCTTTGGTAGGAGATAAGAGTAACACGCCAACTTCTACTTGAAAACACTGGATTTTAAAGCCTGTGGTTTATTTCAATAATAACACAGTAAATATCTGGATGCATGACAAGCAGCAAGTACACTGAAGAACTATTATTTAATTGAATGCTCTACCTACAAGAGTTCTTGTTTTCAAAATCAAAAGTGTATCATCTTCCTGCATTTTGTTTTATAAAGAATGATTAAATTAATTTTTCAGGCCTGTTGGGAGTTTAAATAGTTTTAAATTAAGACCTTTATTGGGAAATGCAAGACAAAAATGAGCAGGTAAGATGAGACTGGAACCTTTATACAGATTTGAGAAGGTGTTCATAGCTTACACTTTCATGAACATTGAACTACAATTCCCAAACAGCAGCACAAATAACCTTACCTGTACATACTGAGTTAGCGGGCTCACCACAGCTTGCGGCTGCACGTAGGTCTCTGTATTTTGGTTACTCCATACACTGTGGAATTGTGGTGCAGGAGGATTGAAAGCTAATGGTCTAGGCTGCACATAAGAACCTTGTTTTAAGACAAACAAAACATTAAAACATTTTAAGGAGTAGTTCATAAATATTTGAATTCAACATGCAAAAAACTTTTCAACATTTTGACTTTTAAATTCAGCTCAGTGACTTAACCATACTGCATTTTCAGCTACTGTGCTCCCAATCTTCATTCAATTTTATAATCAAAACTGTACACCCCACAAACAGCGAGGCTGTGATTTAGAGCTGACATCATGTGCAACATGCACACTACACTGAAAAAAAAAAAAAAAGGACTTGCAAGAACACTGATGTTTATTTACAGAAAAACTAAACTTATAATCTGACATCATATATACTTACACAAGTTTTGTTGTTTTCTAATTGCTGGTCCCAGTTTCAGCCTTTTACCATGGACACTGATCTGTGACTGAAAAATAAGTTACTCCGTAAGTTGGAGAATAAGTAAGGTGGGTGGTCAGTTTAACTTCCAGGAAACCATAATTTATTTCCGTACTACAGTATCACCAAATCACATACAGTTTCAAAGAGCCTCCATCTTTCTTCTTTTCCTTCTTTCTAAGCCTTTTACCTTTAATCTCCTGTAATGCTTTCTGTATCCACTCAGGAACTTCACAAACCTTGTATCTTTAAATTACTTTAATTAGAGACTGCCAGCCTTCATTCTGTTTTATGCACACTATCCAAGCCAATCTCTGTTCTATCACTGCCTCCATATGCAGCCACTTTTCTTCCCCCAAATCCTCCAAAAGACCCAAGACTTCAAATCACACCAATACCAGGACTACATTAATTTTGTTTCTGACTTAATATACAAAAAGCATGCAGCAACAGCAGCAGATACTTGTTTTAGTTTCAGCTGGGACAGGGTTGCTTTCCTTCAGTGTCTAGTATGCTTTGTTTTGGTTTTAGGAAAAATCTACACTGACTGAGACATACTGATGTTTCCAGCTGTTGCTGAGCAGTGCTGCATGGAACCATTTTAGTTTTCTCAGCTTCTCCTACTGTCCTGCCACCAGTGGCACTGCAGGGGACACAAGGAGCTGGGATGGCGCAGAATCAGGACAACTGACCTGAACTTGCTAAAGGGATATTCTGTAACATATGATATCATGTACAAGAAAAGTATGAAAAGGGGAGAAATTCATCAGGCAGCCTGCCACTGCTCAGGGACCAGCTGGGCATCACCCGGTGGGTGGTGAGCATTGCTTGTGCATCACTTGTCTTTTATATACACATGTAAAGGGTAACAGTTACATATATACACACACAATTATCACAACTGGTACCCATTTTTCCTTTTCCTATTCTCTTAGTTAATAGCTTTCATCTTAAGTCACAAGCTCTACTTTGTGGTGCTTTTTTGGGTTGGTTATTCTTTTTTTTCAATTATCTTCCTCCCTTCTGGGGAGGAGTGCAGTGACTAAAATACAATGAGGTACTCATTAACCCACTGGGTTAAGTCACAACAATATTTAAGCACATTTACTTCAGGGCAGTTCTAGTCTTTCTTTTTTCTTTTTACTTTCCTCAATAGGACTGTTTTCCCCTAACCACACCTACAACTGCATAGAGAAGGTTCTTCTGACAACTTGACAAAGAACTTACTTCTACTATTTTTTGAACATCCACAGTGTCCAGGAATGAAACAAATCCATACCTGAAAAGAAAAAAAATATATCATTCAACTACTACGTTTTGATTTTTTTTGGTAGCTGTTAGTTTTTTTCTTTTTAAACTGAAACAGTTAGAAGAACGTTAACTGATATTAACAGGACATTAATATATAATTCAGCATCAAAGTGCATTTGCTGCTGACAGCAAACTGGGCAAAATGAAAGGAATTAAATGCCAGATTCAATATTCTCCCATTAAAAGTTACTCAAATGAGTTCTGTTGTTAATATTAGTAGCACCAAAAACCCAAAAGCTCCATTAATTATGATGCACTAAGTTCTGTACTTATTGCAAAGGCTTGAGTGAAAGGAGGAACTACAGGAATAATTGCACTATTGGAGGAAGCGATCCCAAAAGAGGTTTTCAATTTATCTCAGTACCTGTTGTTTATTTAAGCCTTAATATTGGAGACAATACTCAGAGCTGTAGAGTATGTCAATTGATGGAATATGCAATTTACCAATGATCAGAACATATGCTTGCTAATCACAGATTAGAATTTACCACAAAGACCAGGCAAGGGTCATTAAGCTCAATATTTTCAGCTCATTGCCTATGAAAAAGAAATGATACTTTTTAGAATCTGCTCAGAGTAACAGAAAACAATTAGCACACCTTTAGAGGTGAAGTCTTCCTTGCAAAACAAGTCTAATTTCAAAGCTGGGAGAGCCTTCCTCTGAACTCAACTGGGCAGAGTCCAAACATCTTCACTTAAGTTCTTCACTATAGATCAAAGTTCCTTCTACATACCCAATGGGAATTCTCTGTAACTTTCTACCATCCCTTAAGTTTCACTCACCACCTGAAACAGTTTGGTTGCCTCTAACTTACCCCTGAGCAATCAAAGACTGCAGTCCCACTGCCCCAATGAAAGTCTACTCCCTCTCTCAGTCACATCAGTGGTATTACACTGATGCTTAACCGCTGTGGCCATCAGAAAAAGTCAACAAGTTTCAACCTCTGGAAGAACAGCCTTCACAAGCATCCACTAAGTTTTATGCTTTGCTCCCATTGGTTAAGTGACAGTAACACTATTTTCCCCTCAACAGGTACACCAACAACATGAAATCTGCCCTGCTCTCAACTGTAAGACTGAACAGATTTAAGATCAGTCTAGTTTTACATGTTTCACTTCAATTGACCTTAATTTGAAAGGCTTAAGCATGGTAAGCGAGCAATTACTGATCAACAGACAACATTCATGTTAGGATTACATCCATATAAGCAGTAAGTAATGACATTCTGCTCACCCTTTGGAAACACCAGTTCTGTCAGTGATTATTTTCACTTCCTTCACAGTACCATACTGTTCAAAGTAACTCCGAATTTCTGCTTCGTTCATCTAAAAGAAACAAAGTCTTGAACTACTTCACAGACACAGTGAACTGTTACAGCTGAGTTTAAAAATGGTACTTGTTGCTTTAAAACACCTCCTAATGTTCCACGAAAATCTTATTTGTCAGTTTCAAAGTTCTCTTACCACAATGCATTATTTCAAGATCAGTAAAGAATCAATTAAGAAAGCCCTCCAGAAGTTAAAATTCCTATTTCTTTCCCACTAAAGCATATCATACGTAGTTTAAAAACATTGAAAGCATATAAATACCCTTATATCAATTCCACCAACAAAGACAGTATTTGGCATGATTTTTCCTTCTGGTAAAACATATCCTTGGCAGGTTGTTGACAGATGGGTATTATCCTCTGAGACACTTCCACACTGGGCTTCTGTATTTGCAGACTGAAAAGGTTAAACAGGAACATCTCAGTCACATTATAATATGCTTCTAGGTAAGCCTTCATCTAGATATAGTTTGAGACCACAAATATCAATAGCATCTCTCCAGTTATATAAAGGAAGTACTTACTGCAGATGGAACATTCATATGGACAAGTTTGAACCAACCCTTCTTTGAGGCTAAGACTTCAGATCTAGACTCCAGCTAGGCTACGCTAAGCAGCCTTGCCTGACTGGAAGCCTCACAACCATTGTTGCTACCACCAACTTACAAGGAGAGCCCCAAAATTATTCATCTCAAAGTTTTACACCATTCCTTTTAGATACAAGCAAGAAATTCTTCAATTCTTTACTGTGAATTCATTATCCAGTGAATAAATTCCATCATTTTCCAGTGAATAAATTCCATCATTTTCCTGATCAAAAGCCTGAAATGCTCAACAAGTGAGTAAAGCTTATGAAACTCCTTGGAACAATGGTACAGAGTTGTAGTACAATTTAACTGTGAGGTAGATAACACAACTTTGATCGAATATTCACACCATTTATCTGCACTTCAGAAAATAAGTTTTAGTCTATTTAACTACAAGAGAAATAAGAATGACTGTGAACCTGTGTCAGAGTGGCAAGCACCAGAGCACTGCACGTATCTGCATGGTGTCATGCAGTAACCACAGCCAACATGTGCTCTGCACACCCACATTCCACACGCACCTTTTGACTTGAACCAAACTCATATCTCAAAGTTTCTCATTCAATTCAGATCAGAGGAAAACGGATTATGGATTAATGTTTATAGAGGGAATCATTTGCTCACACAGACTACATGCAATTCCATTTCTTGTTGCTGATGCCACCAAGATGTGTCCCATACTCTAAAACACACTCCAAACATTACACAATATTTACAAATACACGACCATACAGATGAGACTTTGGTTCCTCATCTTAACTGAATAAATGATTCTACGTACGTGCCATTCTTTACCTACCTTGTAGAAAAAAACTACTTTGACCATCTCAGTAGTGCTCATTTCTCTGTATCAAGACAGATCAAAACATTAATAACTTTTTCCTTACAGCTCAACTGGTGTGGCATTACCCCTATTTCAGACATGCAGATCTTTTGATTTAGTTGAGGTTACTAATACTTTGAAACCTACTAATAATTTACAATCACTAGCACCCATTTTTCAATGTAACAAATTATGCGTTTTATATAGAGTTATTTAAACTGCAGCTGCAAATGATCAATGTTCATTCAAATTGGACATCCAATAAGGGAGTAAGAAAATTACAAGAACCAATCTGTCCATGTGGCACAATTCAACCAGCAATTAAGAAATGCCAAAAGTAGAATTCAGCTTTCCACAAGTATGATTTCAGAATGACTGAATCAAATTAACACGAGACAACCCCTAAAAAGCAAAGACAATTTGCCACATCTCTTCTCTTACACCTCTTCTGCACAAGATCTAACAGCTGTCAGTTCACACTAAGCTTAGTTTCTAAGAAAGAATAGCATTGAGATCAAGTTTTGACCAGATTAGTATTGTGTTATTTTAGACAACAGAATCAGCTTACTGTGCTATCAGATAAGCATCAGATCCACCTGAGATTCAGCGGATGCAGAAAAAATGGAGATGGAAAATACCCATTCTGAGAGGCACAGTTCAACAGCATCTCATGAAGCTGGACCTTGAAGTACCTGGCTCCATCACATCCAGTACCACGTTCTTGTATGTAGCTCATTTACTTCACCAACTATATGCTACCAACTGCAAACTGTGTAGTAGATTACTTCTGTTGTATGCAGATAAAGAACAGTCCTCCCCCTTCCTTCTTATTGTACCAGGACAGCTTTTTATACCACTGCAAAGGGAATAGGGCCCTACATTTCACAAGCGAAAAATGGTTGCAATTTTCAGATACATCTGCTTCTGATCCAAGCTCATTCCATAGTTGTGTAAACACTTGCTCTAGCATGAGAGCACATCACAGCAAGAAGATAATAAGAGGAGAGCTGGAGACCACTTATTTGATCATACCCTCAGATAAAGAACATTTTAACTCAAACATGAGACCAACTCTACAGCTGACCTGTTAACGTCTGTTCCCTCTTTTTGGACCTGTTTCAGTGACCGAAGCTCAAAGAAAGCATTCACTCGGCTGTGCAAGTTCTCTGGCAACTTTAAGCAGGAAGTAGCTCACAGCAAATGCACCCAGGAGAGCCAGAATCAGCACAAGAAAGTGGGTCGGCATACACATACTGCTGACAAGCAGGTAAAAAACAGTCTTGGCTACCATGGAAGCACATCGTTAGTTTCTCACAATAACATTGCAGGATAAAACTTTCAAAGAAAATACAGCTCTTTAACCCTTCTTCACATTAAATATCTAAAGGGGCAAATAGGCTCCTTAGGCACTGTGACAAGCATTTCAATATCAAAAATAAGCTTTAAGAGGCTTTAATACACTTATTTCTCAGAACATAAAAAGGAGCTACTGATGAACATGATGAAAAAGTTATCATAGTACGAAGACATGAAACAGTGTCTTTTTCCTTTTGAATTCACTTTAGAAGTCTTCAGTACTACAATGGAAAACTTCTGTAAAATCAAACAAAGCATCACCCTTATTTTATCAGCATAAAATGTTACTGTTATTTTAATACCCAAAGCTGCCCTACTTCTGTGCATACTACAGGCAAACCGCACTGCTGTTGGATCAGTATCCAAAGCCATTTCCAATTCCCAAAACTGGAAAAAACGCTACACTTAAACAAGATGAATTGTGTACCATGAAGTACCATGAAGCACCAGTTGAATCATAGGATAACCTTAGCTGGAGAGGACCCGTAAGGATCACCGAGTGCAACTAAAGTGACCCAATCATTCAAAAATACCTTAAGCAGAGCTTCTCTATCTCCGCAGCTCACAAAGCAACTTTGAAAACCAGTTTCCAGGTGTGAGGAGACTCACGGTTTATTCAGTTTTTCAACCTACTTAAATTACTTCCTCCCTACCCCTTTTCCCCTATCACAAGAGGAATTAAGTAATTTACTCTTTGCACTGTTTCACAGAGCGTCGACTTCAAGGCAGGAAAATGGAATAACCCCTGAATTACAGCAGGGGTCGGTAAACAAAGAGGTGGAAGTGCCTGAGTGATGCCCTCAACTGCGTCTGGGGAAAGAAAGCCTTTATTTTTCCTCTAGCCACAGAAGCACTGCTTCCCGATGTCTCGGATTGCTTCCTCCCTGAACTCACACGGGGTTTATTTAAAATAAGAGGCATACAGCGCCGTATTCACGCCCGCTACCCGCCTACGGTCGCCATGGCAGCCGCTGCGGAAGGAGAAGATGGCGGCGGCTCTGGGGCGTTGCGTCCGGCCGGAGGCGGCAGGGGGAGCCACGCAGCAGCGCTGCTCACCTCCGCTACCCGGGGCTGCCTGCGAGCCGCTGAGGTGTCAGCCTTACAATAGCAGATACCGTTCTTAATGGAAAAAAAAAAAAAAAAAAGGCCGAAAATAAGGAATCTCTTTTAAAGCAGTGCTGCCTGCAAACAGTTTCAGCTTTTCAGCTGCCTGCTCATATACTAGAGCACAGTCACCTCGATAGGAACGCTTTACGGCTGCCTTCCCTGCACACGTTTAGCACCAACCAGAACTGTACCCGGATCCGGCGACACCAGGCTTCGCCCCAACGGGGACCACATCAGGCAGAATATTCTCGAAGACGAAGGGCACCTTGCACGGAACGGGCACGTGCGGGGCCGGGCAGCATCACCGCGGAGCGCTGCCGGAAACCGCCGGGTGGGGCCGGCGCTCCGAAAAGACAACGGTCCGCTCGGGCGGCTTAACAGCTCGGCGCCGGGAAACGGGCTAACAAAAAGGGCTAAGGGGGGAAATGCCAAAAGGCTGAGGACAGCCGGAACTGATGGAGAGCCCACGGTAGCAGGGCAAGGCGTCACGCCGCGCCCAAGCAGATCGGAGGCGGCGGATAGAAGGGCCGTGACTGTGCCCGGAGTCACAAAATGGCCGCTCGCAGCACGACGCGTCTCACGTCTCGAAGTCCTCACACCACGGCTCCGACCACGACACCAACTCACGCCTCAGCCTTATTTTATTATCATTTTCCCGCAGTATCACTAAAATTCACACCCTAACGTGTACGATTCTAGAACCTATTGTAAAAGGCAGTAATTCTCGGGGGCTCCGCACGGCGCTGTGAGGCTGCAGCGCCACAGCAGCTGGGATACCCGTCCCCCGCCCCGCCACTGCCGCTATGCTGCCCCCCGGACCAGCGCACCTCACAGCCCACTCTCCACCCGCCCGACCACCGTTCCCCCGTTATCCCCCGCCCGACTTACCATCGTTCCCCGGAGCTGTGACAGCACCCACACACTCAAAAACAAACGAGGCCTTTAAGACAATAGGAGTGTTGGGAAAACAGACGCTGAAGAACCCCAATTTTTTTTTTCTTTTTTTTTTTTTTCCCCCCCTCTTCTTTTCTTTCTTAGAGGGGAAAGGGGATGGGGTGTGAAAGAAGCAGCTGTTTTCGACGGCCGCTCTTCTCCTTAAGTAGACCCCGAGGGAAGGGGCGGGGAAAGCCCCACCCGCCCCGCTGACCTGGCCTGGTCCGGCCCGCACCACGCGGCGGCCGTGTGGGGAGAGTTCAGCTCTCGGTGTGTTTCAGGAGAGGGCTGCAGACGAAGAGCGCTGTAACTTTTTCCTTTGTTAGGAGATTAGGTAGGGCCATTGTTTGAGGCCCTGCTGTTGAGAGAGCGTAGTGGTAGCGCCTTTCTGTCAGAAGGGCTGCGTTATACGCCTAGGAGGCTTTGATTAGGGTTGCACACTTTGAGGTAAAGCTGAACATTTTAGCAGTGTTTTCTCACAACGACGTTATATGGATGCTCCGGAGCAGGCTGGTTCCATTACACCATAATGCCTGTTGTCTCCTCACTGGGCTGGTAAGATCTTTCTAGAAGTAAACGTCTCTGGAAGCTTTTCTTTTTCAATGTTAATAAGGTGCTTCCACTGCCTTTGGAAGTTGGTTTTGAATACTCATTGTTTTCTTCTGTTGAGAATATATCTAGATTTTCAGACGCTTCTAGGGGAGGAAACTTCATGGATGCTGTGACAAAATCAATTCCTGACTGTGCTAACTTAGCAACATTGTGTAAACGTCAAAGGTATAAGACTGATTAATCCAGGAGAAAAAAAAGTCCGAAGTTAAACTGATAACTGGCGTGCATATAACAAGCAAGCTGCTTTCTCACATGTGACTTGGTCATGTGATTTGGTCTAATTCCCCTATCGTTTTTAAAAGTGTACCACATGTGCACCTTTTTGGATGCTGACACTAATAATCCAGAACAGCTTGCTGGACCAGATATACTTGGACCCAGAGTTGGTTTAGAAGAAGCTCTTATAAAAAAGTTATATTTATGTTCACTATAGGAGGAATTTTGATAAAGCTAGTGGGGCTACCATACTATCTAAACATAGGCATCTGCATAGGTTTTCATGCAACAAATGTCCTTTTAATAGAATCAAAAATGATTTGTGTTGGAAAGGACCCTTGAAGACATTCTAGTCCATCCTCCTTGTCATGGGCAGGGACATCTTTCACTACAGCATGTTGCTCAAAGCACTGACCAACCCAAGTAGGAACACTTCTAATGATGGGGCACACAAAGCCTCTAGGCAACCTGTCCAAGTGTCTCACCACCCTCATCACCGGGGAAGGAAAAAGAAAAAAAAAAAAAAAAAAAAAAAAAAAAAAAGATGATCTACAACACTGCATCAGCTCTTTTCCATTTTTGTTTCAAATGGCTGAAACCTTGAAAATAAAATCCAACAGTGAAAGGAAAATACTTATCTTTTTCAATTAAATAGATTCGTATTTGATTTCAAGAGTGGCAACACATTAGTACCATTATTTCTTAAGCACAAAAAGAGTAAATCTGCTTGTAATAGCTGCTGAAACTAAGCTTGTTTCATTATGCCAAAATAGAGCAGACACTAGGTTGGGTTGTTTTTGTTTTTTTTTGTTGTTGTTGTTTTGGAGGGGGGAGGAGTGGAGGGCAATTGCCGTCTTTACACCTCTATTATGGCCCTGACTAGAAGCATTCTTAAGGAACAGTTATCTCCTGCTTGCTGTTAAGTGGAAGATACCTGTCTTCGAAGGAGTGCTACAAATACTACTTTCAAAAAAATATGTATAGATAGATAGATAGATAGCAAGCTAATTCTGAGGCATCCTCTTGAAAAGGGTTCAGTATTTCTGTAGATACAATAGCTGAGGTAGGAAGGAACTTTAAGAGGTCATCTGGTTCAATCTGGTCATCTGGTTCAGCCCAGTCCAGTAGGGATGCCCAGGGTAGGCTGCCTTGGTCTATATCGAGGTGGCTTTTCAGTCTCTGCAGGGAGGAGACTCCACAGCCTCTGCGTAACCTTTGCCAGTGTTCCATGACGTGTATAGTCAAAAAGCATTTCTGATTTTCAGACATCATCTCTTGTGTTCCAGTTCATACTCATTGCCTCTTGTCCTGGCACCTGCCACCACTGAGAAGAACCCAACTCCAAATTCTTTCTCTCTTCAGGTTTATACATGTCAAAAGATCACCCTGAGCCTCCTCTTTCGACTATAAAGCCCCAGCTCTGCCAGCCTTCCCTTATAGGAGTGGTGCTCCAGTCCCTTTATCATCTTGTTAGCTCTTTGTTGGTCTTTCTCCAGTGTGTCTCCCTTGTACTGGGGAGCCTGAAACTGAATACAGCACTCCAGGTGTGACCTCACCAGTGCTGACTAGAGGAGAAGGATCACCTCTCTTAACTTGCTGACAATGTTTTGCCTAATGCAGCCCAGGATATCATTAGTCTTCATAGCAAGGGCACAGTGCTGACTCATGTTCAACTTGGTGTCCACCAGGACCCCAAGATCCTTGTCTGCAAAGCTACTTTCCAGCTGGGTGTCCTCCCCAGGTGCAAGACTTTGTTGTGTTTTATGGGGTTCTTAAAAAAATACAGTAAATTTCTGGATGTGTAAAATTCATGAAAAATTAATCATAGAAACATAGAATATCCTCTCCTCATACATCTTGCCCTCTAGACTCTTTCCCATCTTTGCAGCCCTCTTTTGGACACTTTCTAATTGCTTTCTGTCCTTCTTATATTGTGGTACCCAAACCTGCACCCAGTGCTCGAGGTGAGGCTGCACAGTGCAGGGCTGAGAGGCACAGCCCCTTCCCTCATGCACAGACCATGCTGGGCCTGATGCATCCCAGGGTATAGTTGGCCCCTTGGGCTGCCAGAGTACACTGCTAACTTAGATTCAACTTGTCGCCAACCAGAACCCCCAAATCCTTTAGTGTGGGACTGCTCTCCAGTCTCTAGTTATATTTTATCTCCTTGACTTGGATGAAAATGAGAATATTATTTTGAACATTAATTTAATGACTTGTCACGGGAATTCCTTAAGGGGTTGTTTTTCTAGAAACTGCAATATTTTAGAACACTTTAATTAGCCTGATAATAAATTAAACTTGATACAGTAGGCACACAATAATTCAGTGAAAATTCAGCATCTAAACCATAATACTTGAGTAACCCATAGTCTCAGCTGGGGCAATGCTGAAGTCATCATATCAGTTTGTTCTGTGGTCAAGATTATATTTAACACTAGCAATTCACTGTGATTAGTTTTAGGTATTTAAATGCTGATTATTTAATTAAATTTAACCTGAATTACTTTCCTGCTGAAGAAAGGGTCTCTGATTTAATTTGTACCATAGCATGTGGAGTGACTGTGAAAAAACATTATGTTTTGTACAGGTATGAAATATTCTTAATCCAAACGTTCTGTATGAACAAATTGTACAAGTACAGAGGAATGTTTAAAGATGGCTCTGTATGGTCAGATCAGAAGTCACTCTTTGTTTGCAAGAACCTGCAGGAGCGCTCCGAGAATGGATGCAAAAACAGCCAGAACACAGTGATTTTTTTCCTTGTCATTTCTCCTTGTGTTTGGCTGCTGAGAAAGCTTTATAGTTTTTGATAACACTTGATTTTTCCTGAAAGTTTTTCTGACCATTTCTGAACTAAACATGGGCATGCAGAGCAGTTTGGCACTGAGTAAACTGAGTAAACTAAGTAAGCAGGCACTGTTTGGAAAAAGTACTTAAGCTTTCAGTATCTAAAAGGGGGCTGTAAGAAAGAAGGAACAGACTCTTTAGCGGAGTCTGTTGTGATAGGACGAGGGGAAATGGTTTCAAACTGGAAGAGGGCAGATTTAGATTGGCTACAAAAAAAACGATTTTTATGATAAGGGTGGTGAGGCACTGAAATAAGTTGACCAGGGAGGTGGTAGAGTCCCTGGGGGCATTGAAGGTCAGGCTGACTGGAGCTCTGAGCAACTTGATCTGGCTGGTGATGTCCCAGTTCACTGCAGGGCAGTGGGACTAGGTGACCTCTATGGATCCCTTCCAACTCAAACGATTCTATAATTCTATGATTTTTTTTTCTGATAATTAGTTTGATCTCATTCATGAGATCACATCCAAGACTGGAATTCTTCTCCTTACCGATGCCATTTGTGACCTTATAGACTGTTGTCATATCTACCTCCAGTTGTCTAGCTTTCAGACTGAAAATCTGTGCACTGTCTTTGCTCTTCTCCTCAGGGCAACGGCTGCTAGAATTGAGTGTCAGCACCAGCCTGTGACTTGTTCAGCCTCTCACAGGGTAGCAGCTCACATTTCTGTTTAAACAGATTCCCTGCACTCCTCCCCCCTACCCCCACCCCTTGCTGCCCTGCGTGGCCTGCTCATGTGCTCAAGCAAGGCTTCATCTGCAGCACGTTATCTTTCATTTAACGCCCAAGGTTTTGTGCTACTCTGGAACAGAAATCTGGAATTGCTTAAGTGTGACAAGACCACTGAATGAGCTGCAGCTCAGAAGTAGGTACATCTAGGTCTTTTCCTTCAAGTGAGTCCCTAAAAAGGTGTTTAAGCCCAAAAGACTGTCTTTATTTGAACTAGTAATTAAACAGGACAGGGATTTTAATTGTGTTAAAGACTATTATTCATTCACTCATTTATTTACGTATTTAAAGCAGTCTCCCCCTTGCTGCATCCTTATTTCCATACTTAATCAGCTTTGAGACCTGGGAAGCCACTGAACTGATTGCAACTGAGCAGGCAGGCAAGTGCTGCTGTGAATTACAAGTTGTACACACCTCAAAGTTTTAGAAGTAGGGTTTTTTTTTGCATTGAAGAGGAGTCTTGAGTGTCTGCTTTTCTCACCACCTCTTGTGTAACCCTGCAAACTTCTTTCTTGAGCATGCCAAGAAGCGTGAGTAGCTTAGTGTCCCATCTCCTGGGGAGCTTCACCTCATACAGTGCCTCTCCTATCAACAGAATGCAGAAGCTAAAACAGGGATGTAAGTGCTGTCCAACACACAAAGGTTTCACTGAGTATGATGGCATTACTAATGTAATTCTGTCAATTCCTAGCAGAGCAACACCCTTCCATGTGTTATATAAGAAAGGAGGAAAAAGCAGAATGGAAAAACACCCATGGCTCAGAGAATTATTTTGGCCTTGATTTAACATATCTTTTGCCCAGCTGTTGGTTTCTGAAAGATTTCACTGGGCCTAATTAGTGGGTGCTCACATGGTACACTGTATACTGTGGATAGTTCCTTTTGGAGAAACACTAAAAATCCCCATCATGCAGTTATATTGAGGACTAAAATGTTTATCCTCTTATGCCACTGAGTCCAAATATACCTTTTTGCTTTTAATTCTTTATAGCTTAAATTGCAAACCAGACCTCAGCAAAGCAAGGGCTTCTGCAGACTTTGCATTTTATATTTGACCCAACACTTTGGTTTAGATCATTTTTTATTTCTGTATGCATTGTCTGCTGAAGAGATGAAATGGATGAAAAAACACGTAGGCATTTGACATGTGGGCTGTGATCTTATATGCATATCCAAGTTCTTGGATGCTGGTATACAAAATTGGGAAGCCCTATGCTGGTATACAAAATTGGGAAGCCCTATAAAGAAAACTTTGCACATTGAATCTACAAGTTACCATTCATCTTTTGAAGCTTGGACAAATTGTGGGCTGTTTTCAGCTGTGTATGACTTAAAATCCACAAGCCTGTTCAGTTTCTCAGATCTCTTGATCCTGATTTCTAGGTGAAGTTATGAGACTCTTACTGCATTGATCTCTGCCTACTGAGACTCTTACATTCCAGCAAACTGCATTCTACATTCCTCCAAAATTTTTAAGCCATGTGTTGACACTGTGAAGAGGAAATTGAAAGGAGTGGATCTTTGCCCCTTTTGCTCCTATAAAACTGCTACTTAATATAAATACGCAGTGCTGAGTTCCTTATATCAACATTCTCCCTCTCCTCCCCCCCCCACTTTTTTTTTTTTTTTTTTTTTTTTGCTTTCCTATCAGCTTATGGCAGGACTCTCCTGCCTGCTAGAGCAGGGATTAAAGCTTCCCTCTCATTTAGGAAGATGATGTCCCATCTGTTATGTACTAAGTCACCCAAAACCTTTCCCTAGTCACCAAAGAGCAGCATTTGGTATGGCATTGGGCTGCTTGCATATATTTATAGATGCCATTAGTTTCACCTCTTCCCGAATGAAATGAAAAAGAAGAGGACAATAAATGATATTTAGCACCTACTGAGCTTGGTAGGGGGATGACGTATTTACAATAAACACCGCTTTTCTTGTTCGTCTTCTTTCTTACACAAAGAAACAGTCAACTGTAGTATGGTTATTGGCATTGGTCATTGAAGGGTTAGACGCCCATCGAGTGGCTCTTTTACAGCTATTTGAATCAATAACTACGGACTTTTTACAGAGCTGTAGTAAATGGTTGGGGATTATTTGCATATGACTGTCTGCAGTTTAAAAGTCTTGCTGGTAAAGCTACCCTTGTGCTGTTGGCTGCTGTCTACATGACAAAAGGGATGGAAGACCCATTTTCTTAAGTGAGCAATGTTACACTAGAAGAGAAATAACGTGTGTTAACCAATTAAGTTGTTCAGTATAACTGCATTTGTACTAGAACTTCCAGCTGAAATGTATATGCTGCCCTCAGAAAAAGTTGCAGTCGGTATAGCAAGTATATCTATAGCAAAAATTTTTGTTGTGTGAGTAAATTCTGCAAAATCTTTTGCAAACTTAGTATTTAAGCATATTTCCTAAAACAGCTAGAATTCTTTAGGAAGGACAAGGGCTTGAGCATGCTTTTGCCAAAGGGTGCCAACGAATACATTCAGATAGTTCTGATTATACAACTTTTATAATATAAGAAAGGGATACTACTTTTTGTTTGTTGCAGAGGTGGTAGTCACTAAACCTGAAGTCATTAACTGCCTGCAACTCCCCCACTCATCATTTGATTGTAGAAAGAGACAATTTTTCAAATCCTTAACAATTTTTTAAAATCTAGTAGGTGAAAATCATATATTTAAACCATGAATTAAAAATCTGTAGGATACTCACTGCATAAGGAATTATCATTGCAGTATATTTCACAGAGATGATGTGTATAGGGCTGTATAAAATCAAAGTGTATGCATTTTTACGTACATACATATTTTTTCTCCACACAGGATCACAGTACCATTTGGTGATGAGTCATGTGAACAAAGAGCCAACGTTGTTATTTTTCAACCATTCAAAAATGTTGGAGTCAAAGGAAACAGAACAGGAATGGCAGGTACTGATAACAGGCTATGTATCAGTCTTAGAAAAGTATTGCCAGTCTAGACATAAATTATGCCAAAAATGCTAGGTGGTTTTATTATTATGTTATCAGCAATGCCAGTCTTGTGGCCTAACCTCCTCTGAGACCCTTCCTGGAAAACTTCTGTTATGGGCATTTTCTTCTTGTTGTCCCCTTCCATTTCAACACTATGAGGCATATCACTCCATCCTTTGTGTCAGGACAAAGCCAAGGTGATATGCCTGATGACATTCTGAGCCAGGGTATAGACTTGCATAGAAGCTTCTTTGTTTCACAAAACAGAAAACAGAGTTCTAGTCCTGTGTGCCATCTTGTGATATAGTCTTCATCATGCAGTCACCGTGGGCTAAGAAACAGTCTTGGCTTTGAAATAAGATTAGATTGTTTGTGGTTGTGTCTGTGCTCTCACATCACAACTTCTGAAACTTAGACGCCATCTTCAGAAACGTATACGGTATATTTTATATATATATGTAATATATATTATATAGTATATATATTATATACATACGGTATATTTTCTTTTTTTTTTTTTTTTTAATTATACCCACTGGATAATGATGAAATATCACTTGTTACCAATTAATTTTTTTTTTTAATAAGATGTTTAGTTTAAGATACCACTCTTACAAATTGATTAGTAAAATCACACCATTAGGCAAGCACAAAACTTGTTGTGAATTAAAGTCTACAAATTAACTCTCATTTTTTTTAGTCCTGTTTGGTCACAAATAATTAAAATAGTCTACAAATTATTCTGATTAAGTTCATGTATAGGCATTATCATTCCAGAACAAGCCAGCTTGTTTTTAACTAAAATGGAATGAGGCACTTCTCTCATCAGAATAGCCCCATATGGAATTAATCAGGAACGTTTCCATGTGTAGAGAAGCCTTAATTAACTTTGAATGAGTTTCATTTGCAATAACTTTGCTGCTATGTATATCTGGCTCTAGATGTATGTATTGGGATGCTAAACTGCTTATAAATTGTGCAGTAAGTCTTTGATAAAGTTTTTGCCAGAATGCGATAGTGATTTGTTTTTTCTTTTCAAAAATCTTATTATATATCGATGTGAAAAAGAATAGAACAAGAATCTATTCCAGTTTGCAGTCAGTATGTTATGCTGTCTATTTTTATGTTACCTGAGTGGCATTTTCTCTTTCTTGAGTATTTGCTTTTTGATTAAAAAAATTGCATAGCTTACCTGGTTTTATCTATTGGACTAAACTTTCATGCTGTCAGCTGTCACTGCCAGAATGATCAGAATTTTGTTTGTTGATATAAAAGAAGAAAAGATCTCAGCTACAAAACACTATTTTTCAATAGAGCCATCACCATTAGCTGTGCATTTTTGCCAGTGATGGACAAAAGCCTGCATGCCATGCTCGTAAAAAATCTCCACCAGTAGAGATGACCCGCTGTCACTGTGTCACCACTGCTGAAACACACTATTCTGCTGCACTGAGCTCATGTCCACTGCTTGGTCTCTGGAAACATTCAGCAAAAATGTGACAAATGTCAGTGAGTATAATCTTTTCTGCATGGAGGAATTCAATTCCACACCTTTGCTTCAGACACACCGTATTGTGAGACTGCCCTTCTGCGGCCATCTGTCACATCGCGATGAAAAGTAATGGAATATTGGTGGGAAGGTTCAATCTCTACTGCCATACCACCAATATCTGCCTTTGACATCATGGGCCAATGTAATAAAATAATAAATCACGTTTGGAGCAGCCCTTACATATACATAAACATAATATTAAGGAAATTGGAGATCTTTCATGTATTTGCTACAAATACATATAGAAATACAATAGAAATACAAAGTTGATACTTATTTCAGAATGAGTGTGCAAGATCCTGGAGCTAAGGCTTGCTATTCTAGATGCACTTCACTTTGCATTTCTGTTGAGTCTGAAAGTGGAAAGAAATGACTAAGCATAGCTTTTGATAAAAAATAACTTTGCATTTGATTCATTGCAAAGGAATTTTTGTTTTGTGTGTTGAACAGAAAAAATTCACGTGTGTAAGATTGTGCTGATACAAATGACATTCTTTGTACAAAATAGAGAATTTGAGAGAGTGTAGCTGGCCAATTTAGAAGAAAAATGCAAGGGATATATATGTACAGCAATGATGTTCTGGGTAAGCAGGAATTAAATTTGGATCCTGAAACACCAGTGTGGTTGTTAATCACACATTTTACAATTTTTCAGAGCTTACAGCACTTTCTATCAAATTCTCAGATATTTGATCTATGAATGTGCTGAAAAAATTGTTTTTCCTTAAAATTATGCAAACTGTTGAGGTATGGACTCAATGTGTATGTAAAATTAAGTAGTAGAACCCTCTTCTCATGGATTCCTAGGCGACAAAATTCTGCTAAGAATGACTGCTGAATACTGACTTCTTGCCATATGGATCGTTCTGTCACTCCGATCCCTGTGTGTGACTGGGCCTTGGAGAAAAATCTTGATATCTTGCCAGTGATCCTGATTTATGTTGTTATAATACCAACATGTCAAGCATCAGAAAACATTGTTTGGGTTAGAAGTAATCACTATATAGCTTAAAAATCGGAAGCTTGGAAGAGAATCACATTTCAGGAGACTTTTATTGATCTTCTTTCTTGACTTTCAATGCTTTGAATTTTTCATCTTCAAACATTTTTCAACAACCGAGAATTGGAACCAAAGTTTCTTCCAAAACCACATGTTCAAAATAGCATATTGGATCTTCAAAAGTAATTAATTCTTCAGCTACAACATTTTATAAAAATGTTTCAATATATATTTCTGGTCGGGTTTCAAGCTTCTTCTGTGCATATGCTTTAGATTTTGGAGGCCTAAATGCCTAATAATTGGACAGGAATGTGTTCTTTTTTTTTTAAAGAAATTTACTATTCACATTATTCTGTTTGTTAAAATTTATGATAAAAATTACATCTGTTACTTTATTTAATTATGCATCTATTTAATTCCTGGCAATAGAACAAGGGAATCTGAAAATACCCATATCAAACCCATGTGAGGTGTAATTAGTTAGCTGCACCAAATTAAAATAAAATACGGAAAACAAAATTTTTCCTTTACATATAGTTAAAAATCAATTTCTGTTGCAGAAATTAGGATCTAAATATAGTTGTTACACAGACTACAATGGTGAATGTTCTAGAGGTACCAAAAGTAAAGGTATAAGTAGTTGTGCTTGAATTTAATATTCATGTCCAGAAAACGAACAAAAGTAGATGGTCAGTTCTAAATGTTCTAAATCTGTGAGTTCTTAGTGCAGTCCTGCTTGGGGATTTTACGTGACATTTGCAGTTATCATAGAACTGGGAGCTGTGACTACAAATAGTGGTATTACTCCATATTAGGTACTCTGAATGGTAGTGTTTGTGCAGGCAATAGGAAGTTAGCTTGATACTTAATGTTTCCTTATTTCAGTTTTAAAAAGTATGACGGTAGAATCTCTGACATTAGCTCAGTCTTCTTGTATTTACATGGCCAGAGGTTGGAAGTAATGTGGAGGACAGCTGTGATAACATAGCAGTGATTAAATCTATTGGCAATGTGTTAGTTCTGTGATACAACACTGATAATAAGGAGGGGGGAGGCATGATGTGCAACCCACTTAGCCAGTCGTGGCTCATTCTTTGCTGTTGTATGGGAACTGCTGAGTCATGGCCTGAACCTCTGATTGATCACCTGAGGCGAGCCATGAGTCAGCCAGAGGAGCACAGGTGAAGGCAATTCACTGTGCTGCCGGAAGGGGTGGAGCCTGGCTCCAGCCCTCCTAGACCTATTTAAGAGCTGGCTACCGGGGGGGGGGAAGGTTCTTGTTTGGAGATTCCCTCTTTTGGTGATTTTTGTGGGTGAGCATACGGGTAAGTCCTCCATTTATTCTCTCTTGTTATCTTAGTCTACTTTGCCTATCTATCTTGTTCTTTTTTGGGATTATGATATCTTAATATTCATTGATTATACAATTATACATCTTAATATCCTTTGATTATGTAGCTGTCTTCCTACCGACTCTATTTCCTAAAGACTGAGGCAGATGGCTGTTGGCCCCTTGGCTCTGCAAAGTGAGGGGATGGAGAGACAAAAATTAGGCTCACTTCTCAACTGGTATGGCTTTTCTTTTGAGTGATAGACAGAATATTTCTGTGAGTTGTAAGAATTTGGAAAAGAGTCTCAGCGCAAAAGTAAGCGAAGTCGTTCTTCTGAAAAAAGTTGTACATGTCAAGAAATAGATCAGTAGTTTTGTAACACCAGTGTGCAGCCATCTCCATCACGAGAAGAAATCTTCCTCAGTATATCCTGATTCTTGGCAAGATCTCAGTGATGAGGAAGCAATAAATGGGAGAGAGACCCTTATGCTTAGCCCTTGTAAAAGCATTTATATTTTCCTGGCTCATATATATCCCTCATGGGAGAGATCATCTGTTGTACCACTTAGTAGATTTTTATTTGCGCTGATATGATGTTGTGTTTTCATTTAGTACCAAGGTAGACATTGGCTAATTTATCTTTCTTATTTGGTCTCATGAAATTAAAGTGACTAGAAGTCACTAGATAGTTTTATGTGGGAGCTTGCCTACAGGGGAATGTTTTCTTCATGGTGATGTCAGTTACTTTACTTTGCAATGACCTAATTCCCTCAAGATTTATAGAATGATTCAGGAAGTACTGTTGATGAAGTATTTCAGTAAAAGTACTTTCAGGCTTTTGCTAGAGATCATCAGGGGAGTTCTGAACTAAGGTATTGTGCTGTGATCTTAGCCAAGATCTTGTGGCAGGTCAATAGTAATAGTACGAAATGCCTAGGATTGGGAATGTTCAGTCTACTAATAACGTAGGAAACAGCAGAACTGGTATTTGTTTTTGAGTATTATGAATAATCACTTTTCCTGCTTACAGCTATTGTTGAGTTACTTTCACAAAGCGCAACTTGACATAAGTAGATATGTGAGTCAATAATCAAATTCCAATAAAAAATAAAAACTTGATTTGTCATGGTAAAAATAGGGACTATTGGCAGTTGTATGGGAGCTGCTGAGTCATGGCCTGAACCTCTGATTGATCACCTGAGGCGAGCCATGAGTCAGCCAGAGGAGCACAGGTGAAGGCAATTCACTGTGCTGCCGGAAGGGGTGGAGCCTGGCTGCACCTCTCCTAGACCTATTTAAGAGCTGGCTACCAGAGGGGAAGGATCTCTTCTGGAGATCTGCTCTGCTGGAGTTTTGTGAGTGAGCCTGGGACAGGGGTAAGCTTTCTATTTGCTCTCTTTTGTTATCATAGTCCGCTTTGCCAAACTCTCTTGTTTATTTCATAATTATAACATCTTAATATTCACTGATGTATAGCAGTCCAGTTGAAAGCTATCATGACAGCACAAATTTTATACTTTACTTCACTAACCTTAGTCCTTGTAACAGTAAGCCTGGTTCCTTTTCCTACTGCCTCACTACATTTGTCACACCTAATTTTAAAAAGTCACCACAGAAAAATGCCTTGCAAATCAAGAGCTAACCTGTACTTTAAATTCATGTCAAAGTATTATCACAGAAACTACTAAAATGTGAATCAAATGCATTGCTTATACGAATCTTCCAACTATGAAAAATCATATTTTTAATGCTACAACATCAAGGTGGTGTCTTCCTTTCACATGTGAGGCCTGTGAAAAAAGATAGGGAGAAATGTGTAATCTTAATCACACTGACAAACTATTGCAGTTTCATTTCATTTTTCTTTATTTCACTTTCCCTCAGCTCCTAAGAAAATTAAAAGGTAATGCTATGTGCAAAAACTTCTTAAAATCTCTCTGTTTTAATAGTTCAAGTCAGAGCTGCTTTATCTTTTATATTCAGAAGAAATACCTTTGACATTTTCAGTCCCTCACAGTGTCATGTGGACAACATCAAAGCATGTTTTCCTGGACTTCTCTCAGTTCTCTTAGGAAGAACCTTCTCAACCTTCATTTGCATAGATCAGCATTGCATTTTGCAGTGTAGAAGTGTATGTGTATTTGTAGATGCTACCACTGTTCTCAAAATTAACAACTGCATTGCTTTAAAGCTCTGCAATCATTCTGTTGCACCTTTTCGAAAATGTGATTGCAGTTGTCCATGTAGTCTCCGAAAGCTTTGACAAACAACTTTCTGCCATGATGCACAGTAGTTGACAAATCATAAAGGCTGGACTACCTGTGGGCTTCCACAATTAGATAGGTATCTAAGAAATGGAGCAAGCAACAGGTATAGTACTAAATCTAAGCAGCCATCCACTTTGACTGTTGAAAGATGTTGCAGAAACTGAACAATTTTATTTTTTTTAATTTTTTTGTGACTGTTCCAATGCTGTCACAGCTGTTCATGCCAAAATTTGGTGTTGTTTGCCCATAACAAAGTACTTGAAGGCAGTCCACCCACTCATACTGCACTGATGCAGAATGTTTCTGGGCAGCATTGTGGTTTAATTGCTGGCAGCAAATGCTCCAAAAAATAGAGTCTTTAGCAAATTCTGGAGTCACATGAATGAGAATTGGCAGTCTATTTGCATGTGCCTGAGGTAGCAAAATCTATTTGCCTATTGTGCCTGAGGTAGCAAATAATCTTTGACGATGTTATGACAGTGGGCTGAAAAAAACTAAAGAAGTTCTCCTGAAGTCTATTTTGTAATTCAGATTTATTGTGGGACTAGGAGGTTGCCGGTGATATAGTGAGTGCAGCAGTTTAGTTTGCTGTCAACAATACAAGAAAAGTTTTGAAAATTGTAATAAAAATATAAATGGTGCCTTTTGATTTTGTAATTCTGTCCTGAAGTTTTATGAGGAGTGGCTGAGGGAGCTGGTATTGTTTAGTCTGGAAAAGAGGATGCTCAGAGGAAATGTTATTACTCTCCACAACTGCCTGAAAGGAGATTGTAGCGAGGTGGAGAATTGGCCTCTTCTCCTGTGTAACAGTGACAGGACGAGAGGTAATGGCCTTAAGTCGCACCATGGGAGGTCCAGGTTGGATATTTGGAAACGTTTCTTCTCAGGATAAAGTGGTGAAGCATTGGAACAGGCTGCCTGGGGAGGTGGTGGAGTCACCATCCTTGGAGGCGTTCAAGAAACATGTAGATGTGTTGCTCTGGGACATGGTTTAGTTTGCATGGTGGTGCTGTGCTGGTAGTTGGACAAGATGGTCCTAGAGGTCTTTTCCAACCTTAATGATTCTATCATTATATTATTCATTCTTGAAATTTTCAAATTGGGTTAAGGACCATGTGTATACACAAGTAACAACAGAAAGAGAAAACAATATGTCGTAGAGAAAGTGGTATTTAGTGGAAGTGAGTTGAAGCATAACCATATGACATCTACTATGCCAGTGAGATACTGTAATCTTTAAATTTATCCTTTTTTTTCCCCCCAGTTATTATAAAGGATTTCTGCAAACTAATTATTCTGCTATACAGCATTTCTTGTCTTTGCATATCTCTATTTGTATGTTTTAAAAGTAAGCCATGTTCAAAATGTTAAATCCAGTCATCTATTGATGCTACTGAGAAAGGGAAAAAGAACAGTGCATTAGAGAAGAATACAAGAGACAAAGCTGCAAGAAACAAAAATGGATGCCTAGCAATGGAAAGTGAGAGACTGAGCTGAGGAGGTGAACACGGCCTCATTTGGAATTGCTATTTTCAAATTAGAAAATATGGAGTTACAATAGTTAATGTGTGTCCAAGTATCTTCAGCAGAAAAGTTACAGAAATAGGGACATTGTTACCAAAAAGGTACTGTAAAAGAACAGAAAAATCTGGAGAGGTATCTTCTCTTTATCCCTATTAAGATTTGGTAGAACATACATATTTGAGAGAATATGCAGGTTTTTTTAAAAGGAAAAAAATTGATTACTTTCAGAAGCAGTGTGTGTTTGGCCCTGTCTTGAATCCTGTCCCTTGTTGTTAAAACTTGTGTCAAAATTTATCCCAAAAAGAAATTATGCTACCTTTGTAGAACTTGATACTGAAATCGTCAGAGGGAGCATATGAGGATAAACACAAACCAGTGGGTTGATTCTGGAGGGCCTTTCTTATGCTCCCAATTACTAAATCCAACAGTGCAGTGAGAGATCATTTCCAGAGGCTAAAAGCAAGGGTTGGGGAAGAGAACTGTAAGAGAAGACAATTTCTTTTCTGGAGACCTTCATTTAATCACATTATGAAATAATTTAGTATGAAAACATGTTTTCACACCTCCTATTGCACTACTCATTTGAGCTTGAATAGTTAAAGCAATTTGATGGCTGCCAGAAAGAGAGAAAATATGACCATATACTGGAACAACTTCAGTGCTCTTATCCAGACAACACTGTGAAGGGAAATAAAGTGAACATCTGTTATATTTAACTTTAAAAAAAAAAATTCACACAAAACTCGCACCATGTGCATGCATATACATAAGTAAACTTTAACTCATCTCACTGAAGTGAATTCACAAGGTATTTTAACCCTAATTCATTTCTAAATTAATTTTAAAAATTTAATTGCAACATTCAGAAAAGCATATGTAGATTTCCTTCATTTGAATATTTGAAGGTGTACAGAAGGAAAACATGGGTGAGAAGCACGTTCATTGTCTTGTATTTTTGAAAACTCCTTGGACATCTACAATTTATGCAAAATACTTTATTTCACAGGAGTATATGGAGTGCTTTTCATATAACCCTGAGTAAAACAACATGTAAGAAACTCTGAAAAAAAGATTATAGACTTCTGTGCTCTTTTACTTATTATTAAATTGGGTAAGGGTGATTTTAAAAGTAGATTTGTCATTTACCAGAAAGGCATTTTTATGGTTGCACACTAGAGGTTTGATATTTTTTAGGAAATTCTACTATTGTGTTGTTTGCATGTCACTTTTAACACAGCAATTCAGGTATCTTTGTTTAGAAAGTAGTGTCTGTATTAATGTGCCCAAATTATTTTTAACATTCACAATTCTGAGAGCACTAGCTGATCTCAGCATGGATATAAGCACTTGTTATTTAGATCTCTCTCTTTCAACTCCAGTAGTTAATGACAGCTCACAGCTTCTTACCTGCTCCAGTCTTGAATAAATAAAACTATTTTTTTCTGGAATGCTTTTAAAAAGCTAACTTTTGTATAAGCTCAAAATAAACCATATAATTTAGCATCAAGGAGAAAATAGTGGAGAGTTAAAATAGGACTTCAAATATCTTGGAAACAAATGATTGTTCAAACCTTGATAGATGGATGGGTGTCATTGACTCATATTTCTCTCATTATTGAGATAAATACTGAATCATTATCATCTTCCTGAGGTGCATTATTTATTTGTAGACATATTTGATATTTCATTTTTGGGGCTAAATTATGTCACTGTGATATGAACTTCTGTTTTTTTTTTTTTTTTCAAACTAATACTAAAAAGGGATCTAGTTGCTTTGCTCCCTGTGCTTTTTAAAAGTTAGCCTGAATCAAGACAGGGCAGGTTAAAGAATAATTGGAGTTACGTAAATGGTCAAACTGTGAGAATATGATGAAGTTTTTAGTTAGGCTAATGGTTCATAACATTTATAGTCAATGTTTACAACTTTCTCTATCCCACTTTTGCATATGCAACATTTTCTCTCCTCTCTAAACACAGCCGCTGCAGTTGCAGGCAATGGGGAGTGAGGGAGAGGTAGAACTGGCCCATATGGTTTATGGGCCAGGTTTCTCCTTGTTGGCTGCTGGGCATGCTTTATTACTGTCCGGAGGAGGAAAGCAGCCACAAATGCTTTAACGATGAGCAGAGACAACGCCTTCCTGTTTTCAGCCGATGAACCTACAAGATCTAGTTAATGGTTTCAAAGCAAAAGAGGCAAGATTCAGATTGGACGAGAGGAAGAAATTTTTTACAGTAAGGATGGTGAGGCTCTGGAACAGATTGCCCAGAGGTGTGGTGGATGTCCCATCCCTGGAGATGTTCAAATTCAGCATGGACAGGGCTCACAGCAATGCAGTCTAGTTGTAGGTGTCCCTGTTCATTGCAGGGGAGTTGGACTAGATGACCTTTAAAGATCCCTTCCAACTCAAAGGATTCTATGATTCTAAGATACTCTCTTATTAAGAGCTGAGAATAAGAGAAGCATCAGTGGCTACACCTACAGAAATAATTGTCCTAATGACCACAGGGGTTGTGAGAGGTAATATATGTCTTTCTGTTAGAAATAGGTTCGACATTGTTCCATATTGCTATCAAACAACAGAAAATAGTCTAGAGGGAAAGTGAAAAAATACTCTCAAAGGTATTACCAAAGTTTTCTTCAAACTGAGAGGGAATTTTAAGTTAGATTTCAGCAGAGTCTGTCCTAAGGTCATTTCTATTTAATATTATAATTAAGCACTTGAATAGCAGAAAGGAGAATGTGATTACAGAATTTATGAGTAAGAACAAGCTGGTAGAGAGGGCAAGTACTGTGAAGGACATGACCTGTCTTTACAAATTGAAATCATGGTCCACAATCAGCACGATAAATCCAGTGTAATAAAGCTGGGGAAACAACATTATGAAGCAGAAATCACATACACAAAAGCAGAATGAAGAATGACCACCTGACAGTTATGCAGCAGAAGGAATCCAGAGCTGCTTCTGGATAGAAAGAGAAATATAGACCAATAATGCAATAGTGTCATAAAAGAGTGAAATGTTTTGGGAAAATATTCGCAGGAAGGTCATGGTTGAGGTAACAAAGCAAATTATTCTGGTATACTCAACACTGGTGAGACCTCAGTGGGATTACTGTGTCTGGTTTTTGCATCATGTTCTAAAGACAGGCTGTAAACATTGCGGAGGAAATAACTCTGCAAAGGGGGGGATTCAGTCTGTGTGGTTTCACAAGGCCTCATCTAACCCTACACGTCTGTGAATTAATCTTTGAAGACATTATCATTTGTATGCTAAATGTACTTTACATATTGTACTTCTATGATTTCCCCTTTTGTGATTATCAAAGCAAATCTGTCCACTGCAACAGTTTGAAATGTGAAATCCTGACTTAGCTGTAATCTTTTATTTTATTAAAATCGTGTCTTAATGCTCATTTCACTGAGACCAGGACTCGGTCTGAAATATTTAAATAAAACCTCTATTTCTCAGTTTAGTTTTATATAATGTATTTTTAATCAGAGATCTATAATAAACATTAGTTGTGCATGAAATTATTTTTATCAGAATGAATGGATATTTCGGTCTAGATGAGTAAAAGTAGGGTTGGAATTTAGCAACCTCTGTGTTTAGCCTTCACTATGTTTGTCTGTTTGCCCTTGCCAAGCCTTCATGCCCTGTATTTCATTTCCTGTGAAACAATTATTCCTTGATACTTCTCGGGGATTAAATCTTTTTTGAATGGATTTGAATAAGAATTATGCTAAAATACTTTTTCTACAACCATTTTTTTTACTATTTCAAATCAATTGGTCCTATTAGAAGGTGAAGGAAGATTTGGTGTGCACTCAGCTGTTAAACTTCCCGGAATTATAGTTTGGAGATGTAAGTGGCTGCATAAATGGGCTTATAGGTATCTGTGAAAGGGGAATTGGAGGGTCCTGCAGCTGAGGAGGAACAACTCAGGCACTGGGATATGCTGGGCTGCCTGGCTGGAAAGCAGCTCAGCAGGAAAGGACTGGGGTCCTGGTGGGCACCCAGTTGAATATGAACCTGAAATCATAGAATCATGGCATCATCAAGGTTGGAAAAGACCTCTAAGATCACCTAGTCCAACCATCCACCTGCCCCCAATACTGCCCATTAAACCATGTCCCAAAGTACAACATCTACCCTTAAACAGCTCCAGGGACTGTGACTCCACTACATTCCTGGGCAGCCTGTTCTGATTAATGTGTCCTTGTTGCTAAGAAAACTAGAGGTAGCCTGCTTTGCATTAGGCACAGTGTTGTCAGCGGTTTGAGGAAGGCTTTTCTGTGTCTCCATACGGTTTTGTACTTAGAATTTCAAAGATAACCAATCTTCAGGGTTTAGAACTGTTTACCATATATTTTTGTTTTGGTTGGCTGTTTTTTTTTTTGTTGTTGTTCCTGAATAGAAGTCCCAGACTGATGGTTGTCACTGGCATTTTAGTTTTTCCTTTTGCCCTACCTGAAGTTACCATTGTGCACCAGGCTGCATATAATGTCAGTATGTGCAGACTAAACTTCAGGCTAGAATATCTCCAATTCAGTTTCCTTCAGCATTTCTTACACATGCTTCCTTTTGAATCCCTCACAGGGATTACTTAGTAAAGCTTGGATGTTAAAAACTTTGCTCCAAGCAGAATTTAAGCACCTGAAAAGCGAACTGCAGGTGTAAAAATTCTGTTAAGTCTGCTGAATACCCAAAGAAGCTAGAATGCGTGGAGCATTTAGGTCACAAACTATGAATTAGTCTTTTATTATTCTCACTAATGTCATTCTCAAGTTCTTCTCAGTCTACTTGGGTACCTCCTTCAGAGAAACTTTTTTAAAAGACATATCCAAATGCAATAAAAAGAGTGTTTACAGCAGATGTCAGCAACCCATTGCATTACAAGTGGCCAGTGTGACAAGTGGCCTGAGTAAATGTTTCTGCTGCTGCAGCTGCTATTGCTTTTCAGAGCCCCAACTTACCAGTAAGCAAGGCAGTCATATCCCTTGGCTGCTGTGCTGACCTATCATTTGTGTATGTATAGTTAATCACACTGTAAATCAAATCACTTCATCTACAAATAGAGAATGGTTTTTAATGTTTAAAATCTGGGACATGTGGCTTTTGTTAGCGTACTGTTTACAACCCACAGCTAGGTAGGTCCATGAGCTGAAGGGTTAGTCAACTGGCATGTCGAAAGTGAGGAAGCAATAGAGTGAAGCTAGTTTATGTGTGATGTAAGAAGTAAAATTTTACTATCTAGCATAATAAATATTTATTTTTCCATAGCTTATGGACATATATTAGTGAAATGAACAGAATTTTTACGTTGAATGTGCTCTGCGCTTCTTCTGATGAAAGTCGTCTTACTGCCGTATTTCTATTCTTCTCCTTTATGTATGCAATTTGCTGTGTTTCAAAACTCCTATTTATCACTGAATTGAATGCAAACTATAATAGAAAAATGTATCTATATTCATCCATTACTATGATACAATCTTACGCAAACTCTCTCTTCCTTCTCTGGGTCCACAGCTGAAAGACTGTGCTTTATTATTTATTCACCCTTAGTATCTGCTGTTCTTCCTATGAATCATGTTGACAATGAGCTAAATTCAAAATACATTTTGTCTTAACATGAGATTTTTTTTTTTGGTCTCTTGGGCACAGATAGGGAGTATATGAGGAAACACAGATTTTAATTTGGTCATTTTTCTTTCTTTCTTTCTCCTGCTTAGTTTCTTAAATGGCCTATTGCAATCATGTTTGATTCGCAGTTTTATTTCTTTGGTTTTGATCCACTCAGCTATTCTTACCTGTTTCGACCTCTGTGCTGGTTTTTCACTTTCTTCTTTGTTCTTCTGGCCTTTCAATACCTTTTCACATTGACACTTGTGTTGCTTCCTTGTGCATCCCTCGATTCAGAGGAATGATGCACATCTTCTTTGTCTCACAAGTTCTAAAACAAACTGCTTCTCTTATCTGTTGGCACCAACGCATGCACACTTTGCTTTAAAATCGATTCCAAAACAAAGCAAATGATAATTCACAAAACAAAATTTAAGCATAATGTATAATTACCCCCTGAACAATTATTATGACCTTATTCACCCATTGTTACAAAACCTGCCTCGAGCAATTTGTCTGATCTGTATTAAAATGGAAATTTAATTCTAGTTACAGTAAAGATTTACTGCAATAACTAAAGATTAAAAATGCATGTGATGTTGAGTGAAAATAGATAATATTCTCCTAAATAGAACAACAGAATATTCACAATTCAAAATATATATAATATATATCCATGCTTATATTTTGCATATTATTTTCATCACATGAGTTTTTATACTTCCTGACCATAGCATTTTTCAATTGCCAAGGCAAATTGCTTGCTCTTTCTTGCTCCACTTCTAAAATGTGAATGTCATTTACATTTGTCATGTTATAAGAATTAGAGCTACTAAATCAAGGATAAATTACTGTCCATTACCCTGATTACAACTTCATTTATATCAATATAATTCCATTGAAAATGATTAGTCCCAATATGTGTTAATTTCTCCTAAGTTCCCTAAAAACAAAAACAAACAACAAACAAACAAAAAAACTTCTTTAGGTCTTGGAAAACTCCCCTGATATTATTCATTAAGCTTTAGTGAGTGGTTTAGTGTAGAAGTGATTTCTTGTATTTCTGCTGATATCTGTTCGTTTACTTGCATTGTTGCAATATCAGGAAAGCACCAACACAAATCCATAGCCAAAGTATGGTCCATCCAAAGAAAAAAAAGATTGAACTCCTCATCAACCTGAAGTTCTAGGTATGACTGAAAAAGTATAACCATTTGAACTTATAGTGTTAGAGTTTCTGCCTGTACCAGGTGTGACTATCTCTCAAAATATAAATAAAATAACCTCTGAAGACAGGCAAGATTCCAGTTTCATCACCACTGTTTTGGTGAGCACTTCTGGTGTAACCATCTGCCTTTTATGTAGACATGTTTCATAGAATCAATATAGAATCATAGGATGGCCTGGGTTGAAAAGGACCTCAAAGATCATCTAGTTTAAACCCCCTGCCATGTGCGGGGTCACCAACCACCAGACCAGGCTGCCCAGAGCCACATCCAGCCTGGCCTTGCCTACACAACCTCCTTGGGCAACCTGTTCCAGTGTGTCACCACCCTCTCTGTGGAAAAACTTCCTTGTAATATCTAACCTAAACCTCCCCTGTCTTAGTTTTAACCCATTCCCCATTGTCCTATCACTGTCCACCCTTGCAAACAGTCATTCCCCCTCCTGTTTATATGCTCCTTTCCAATATTGGAAAGCCACAATGAGGTCTCCCCAGAGCCTTCTCCAAGCTAAACAAGGCCTTCTGTCATCTTCTCCTCATAGGAGCATTGTTCCAGCCCTCTGATCATCTTGGTGGCCCTCCTCTGGACCTGCTCCAAGAGCTCCACATCCTTCCTGTACCGGGGGTCCCAGGCCTGGACGCAATACTCTAGATGGGCTTTGCAAGAGCAGGACAATCGCCTCCCTCTGCCTGCTGGCCACCCCTTTTTTAATGCAGCCCAGAACATAGTATTTAATTGGTTATTTTCTAGCAAATGCCAATAGTCTGTCTGAATTAATTCCAAGCAGTCCTCTAGTAGAATAGCATAAATCTGTAGGCTATTGGCCTACCATATAAAATGAAATCGGACAACATAGCCAAACTGCAGCACATCTGAAAACATAATTGTTATTAATCTCCTGTCTTGGTAATTGCTTCAGTTAGTCATACGACAAATAGTCAGTCATTCACTATATTCCAACTAACCTACTGCTGCCTTCTGCTTTGGCAATCAACCATTTATCTCTGCTTTGCCCAAGGAAATGTGATTTGTAAATTCTTGGTGTAACTAGATAACCCTGACTTTTGTCATCAGTTTCTGATACAAACAGATACATCCTCAAAGAAACAAATTGAATTTTCTTTTTCTACTTCAGCATGATATTATAAAAGCTTTGTAATTCTTCAGTCTCTTTTATGTATTTATAATGCACATTTGCAAATGTTGTTTGAAGAATATTATTAATATTGCTAAGTTAAGCATGAAAAATGACACAAACTGCTGCTCAGTTTATAGTAGAGCAATCTTCTTTGGCCATTTTATGTATGAGCATTATGATGCCATCTTTAACTGCATATTAACACCATTTCTTCACAGGGGCTGTGCTGTAGTCAGGAGAAATATGGGTGGTGCTTTTTATGTTGTTTTTTTTTCTTTCACTTCTAAGGGTTTGAGATAGGGCCTTCTAAGTTACTGTCAGATGTCCATCAGTCTGTTGGCTTGCTTTTGAGTGTGTGTTGCCTAACTAACTATGAATACATTTTTCACAGAAGCCTAGGGGCTGTGTTACCCCAGGGTTGCAGATTGAACCCCTCCAGATGCTGAATGTAAAGGAAGAAATGATATTCCTAATGAGCCAAGGCTCCAGCCGTGTGTAGGGCTAATGTTGTTGTAGATGCTGTACTGATGCACAAACTTACAGTGAGAAGGTGACTGGGAGCAGCTTTGGAAGCAATGTTGATCAGGGCAGCAGTGTGTAATTCTATGTCTTGAGGCTCCTTTCTCTTCCTGTAGACTTCAGACAGATTTATGGTGCAGCTTTCTTTCTCTGCGGCAAAAATGAGCAAAGATTCTACAGAGAGCAGGCTCACATTCCGTACTCATCCCAGGCATTAGGCATTGTGCAGGCTATGTGATCATTTAATTAGAGACTGTATAAATATGCTCAAGAGGAAATTCAGGCATCACAGTCTCAGTCCTGGCATTACAAAACTTAAATGCCAGAAAATAAAGCATTTTTTTTTAAGTGTTCTACTTTTTTTTCCATGTGTCATTGGCTGTTGTTTTATCAGGCATGTTAGATTAAAAAAAAAAAAACGGGATCACAGACATCTACAGGTCATCAGCAGAGCAGTAACTGCTATGTTAACTACCAACTCAGGATGACAAGCCAGCTTATATCAGCAGAGTGGCTGTCATCCTTTACATGGGCCATTTCTAGCTCTGTTTCAAAGACAATTGAAAATAGCAGAATGACAGCCAGACCTCGGCAGTTGTATCTCACCTTAAAATCTTTCAGATTTTCCTGTTCAGGCTGTGCATTGCCCTGCCTTGGGGGTGCAGGGTGACTAATGTTTTCTTCAGCTGTTGCGCATAGTCAGCATTCCAGCTGCTTGTCTGAAATCCAGTGAGTCATTTGCAGCATCACCATCTTTGCTACTTACAAATCCGCAAATCTATTTATGCTGTACACTGCAGTACAGCACATGCATAAATCAGTTATGTATATGTGTATATGCACAGGTACTACAAGTATCCAGGTGGCAGCAGCATGGAGCTCACATGGGTTAATTTTTCTTGCCAACAATTCTCTTTATAAGCTGGTCTGCTCCTGCTGCCGCGTTCTATACTTGGCTGCACCTGCTCAGATCCACATACCCAGTGCTGTGATGACAACTGTCGTCAGTGATTTTGTATCTCACAGGGACTCTTTGATCAAGAGAAGACTGTATTTATCGTTGGCAGCCAATGCTTACAGTAAGCATGTTTTAAAATCAAATTCTTGTTTAATGAAGGGGAACACTGTTTGTCTTTTGATATTCTGAACCTGGATTTATCACTGCTTAGACTACATGACAGGCTTTGAAAAATGAAACTGCTATGGCTTTCCTTTCTGTGGTACTGATACTGGGACTGCAAATATTATGAAGTTATCCCTGGAGGAGTTAGAGCTCTTGTAGTAAAGGCAATACCTTTGAATCTTTTTACTTTAAAATTCTGCATGTATTCTCCATTTATTTGGAGGAGAATATATGGTTCCACTAAGCCATGCTCATAGTGATATATCTGAAATGAAATAATTTATCCAAGCATTTTTGAAGTCAGAAAAATTATAAAGAGAAAAAAGAACCTGAGAGAACCCTGCACTGGTAAACCTTTAACTGAAAGTGGCACATCCAGGAAGTAAATAAGAACCAAAAGTGCAAGGAAAGGGGAATGTTAAGAAAATAGAAATGTTGGTGGCTCTGTCTTCCAGTTTAGAAGAAAATACATCACAGTGACTCAAGCCTGACACCAAAGAGATTTCCCTTAAAATTTGCAGTAAAAAAAATAGCTGATAATGGTGGTCTCTGGACTTCCAAAGATCTGCTTTTTCCTTCTTTTTTTCCTTCCTTCTGCTGAAGTTTTTACAATAAAATTATACCAATAAGAGCTGTTCTTTTTCAGTCAGATGCTATTGAAATGAGCATAGACCCATCTAGGGCTTCCTGGGATGACGATGCTACTCTTTTCCTAATGCAGGTAATCTCATATACTATCCTTTAATTTAGAAATGTATTAGTCTTCTCTTGAAATAATTTAGGGTTTTTTTTTTTTTTTAACATTACCATTACTCCCACTGAAAAATGTATCTGCTATCCATCTACACTACTTTACAATTCTTATTAAAAAATGTCTTTCAGGTTATGCCTCTTCCTCCAAAACATCATTTAATGCCTGAGTTTTGTGTAGTCATTTTCTCTCACAGCCTTCCTTTTTGAAGACTAAACACTCAAGGACAGGCTCTGTTCTCTTTATTATCTGAGTAGCCATGTTTCTATTTGAATTAATCTTTCCTGAACAGTACAGAGTGTACGCTGTGTTTGAGATGAAAATTCAGCATTTAAAAAAAACCATTAATATTCAGGTATCTTTGCTAGAAACACCTCCTCCTTGTATTCTGCACGATACTTGCCTTTTTCACAGCTGTGCACATTTTGTCTCAGTTTCAGTAGCTGACAATTTTCTGACAGGCTTCTGTGACTGACTTAAGTGCTTTTTTTCTTCTGATATTTCCAGCTCTCAGCATACCACAAAGCTTCCTCTTGTTACTCCCCAGTAGTGTTATGTAGCATTCACACTGCCTCATTTAATTCCAATTTATTAATCTATTCCTTAAGGACAACCATATTTTCCTAGAGTCCAGTCACTCTCAGGGTCAATGACCTAGAATGCTGTTACTGCCAGAAAGCAGAACCAGAATGCTGAATCTGATTTCAAAATAATCAGTTTGAGTCTATTTTTGAAATCAGAATAAGGCCCAAACCTCCTTCAGAAGGTCTTCCTGAATTTAACCACAAGTGAGCTTCTCGTTCTTAATGCTTCTACTTCAGGGCTCTGCTAAGAACTGGAAGCAGAAGCCTGGTTAGTTTAGGAGCAGTTGGAACATCTTAGATACAAAGAGTATGATGACCCTCCAACCCATCCTTTTGCTGCTGGGGGACTTCAACCAGCAAAAGCTCTGTTTTGTACCCTGGTGCTCCCCTGTGCTGCTCTGCAGGTGCCAGCATGACCACTGCGTCTTGTGACTTTCTGTGCTTAGCTGAGATGAGCTCTATGTAATGTCCACCTGGAAGACACAGGCTGGCCATTGCTGTGAGTTCTTTTCTGCTAGCAGTGCTCTGCATAAAGCTTCTGGGCCCCGTCAGCCTGAAGCTGCCTGGCAGTCCCCACCTATTTCATCTTTCACCAGTGTTGACTGGTTTCTCCACCTCTTTGTATGTGTACTCTTGAGATACGTGCACATACATATGAGCTCAGTACCCAATGAACACAGGAGCAAGTTCACAAGGGGAGGAACATCCATCTCCTGCTCCAGCTCCCCAGCATCTAGCAGATGGCATTCATTCCTGCAGTTATGTGCAGCATCACGTGTTCATTCCAGCTCCTCAGTTCTATCGACTCGTGTTGGCAGGGGAGGCTGGGCTGCCTAAGTTCTGACAGCAAGGACACTTTGCTCATTGTTTAAATACAGTACACATTTTTCCCAATTCCTATCTTTAATATTTAAAATTAACCTTACCACGTCTTAGAAATTTCTTTTATAAGCATAAAGGCGCAATTATAATTTCAGCTTCATTTTTAAATACTTACTTTTCATCTTCTACTTTGAAGGTGGATTATACATAAAGAAAAATGATTTAATAGAATTTTTTTCATTTGTGTCGTTGTGGAAAACACAGGAGCCACTTTTTTATCCTCCTGAGAATTCTGCCTGTAATCACATAATTAGGTGGTTATAAAAAAAAAAAAAGCTTCAAGATAGAAAGAGGTATACTTGGTTTTACGTACCTCCTCCAAGTAAGTTCTGGTCTGAAATTACACAGGACACAGCAATGAAATATGGTAGAAATTATGTGAGTACTTTGGTTAGTCATTCGTATGTCAGTGCCATTAAACATTTAAGTGCCTCTTCATATCTACAGATATGGTATTAAATATTGTAAAGCCTGTGAAAGTATTTTACATGGCCTTTTTGGTGCATTACATATGACAGGAAGGTGATAGTAAACCCTTGCTTTTCATGAAAAATAATCGTGGGGACATGACATGCCCTAATATGTAAAAACAAATACAACAACACAACAAAATGGATGTTCCCTGGTTATTTCTGTTCTAATAGTAAAACAGTGCTAAAGTTGGTAAACACTGAGTGGTATTTTTGCTTCGACCAGCTCTTTTAGAGCATTCAAGCAACCAATAGAACACCTAACTTTAAAAGAGATATTTGTATGTTTAATAAGCATTTTTGCTCATATAATTTTAGCTTTATTTTCTCTCCTCGCAGGGGTGAAGATCTGTATGCCTTGGTAGTTATTGCCATATTTATTGACAAAAAAAATCTCAAAACATGGTATAAAAACACACCAAGGGAGAAATTGTAGTAATTGACACAACAGATGGATAGACCGTGTTGTAGTTACCTGCTGCCAAAGTCAATCCAAGTAATATGGCTGTACAACACTATGAGCTGCAAGGGAGAGATGAAATAAGTTGATCTGTTAGTTGACCTAATGGAATCTCCTTTCCTGGCTAAAGAAATGGAGGCACCCTTTATGTTAGGCTCTTCTGTCTAGCAGCAGTTATTAGAAAACTTGTAAAACTTACTGAGTTTGAGATCTCTGCCCATCTCTGGCCAGCTGTTTCCATCTATGTAAGGGAGCTTATAACTTAGATACAGGGTAGCTACAGAAACCTTGTTTCCTCAGGATAGCCACTTAAAAAGGAAGGGTATTCACTGAAAATGAAATAGTTTAAGTCAAAGATTTTGTTTGAGTTTGATGAGTATCTACATGCGGGGTTAGGCATGAATTGGGCACATGCTGCATCCTTAAAGCTTTCTGTGGCTGATGGACCTGGGCAGGATGACCTCTTGGGACAGACGATGGTAGCAGTCCTGGTCTTAAAGTGCTCTAACAGAAGGTCTGAAATTTCACGCAGAGAACAAGTCAGTCTCCAACACCTCCTCAACAAGAACAGCTCTTCAGGGAACTGTGTGGTGAACGGCGTTCTTCCCAATCCAAATAACTCAACTGCCTATGTTTCCACTGAAAAACATAGTTTGCCTCTTTTCAATGCTCTTAACCATCTTAAGTTGTCCTGCTTTTCCGTGTATTATTTTATTTTTTTGCTTTACATCCATTGTCTTCAGTAGCGGATGTAGACGAGTTCTATAATCCATCACAAAGTGGAATGGATCACGGCATGGCTCATCTTCCAGCTGAGGACCTGCGCTGCAATTTTAGTTAGCAAATGCAACTTGTCCAGCAGCGGGGCGTTGCAGTTTGGGCTCCGGACAGAAGAGGGGGCCCTTCGGATGGCCAGATGGAAAAGCTCAGCCAGATGTGGTCCAGCTGTGGCTCCAGAGTGCCTCCTGCCGCAGGGCCCTGTGCTGCTGACGCAGTATGGAGAGAGCTGGGGGCTCGCTGGGCAGAAGAATCTCGAGCACTGCGTGCTCAGAAGGAGATATGTGGTTAATATTTCTGCTCCACTCCGAAGGTGGCTGAGAGAGTACAGAAGCAATGCCGGATATTTGCTCCAGAGCCTCTGTGCTGTTTGAATCTGCACTTTGGAAGGTTGTGGCTTATTCGGTCAAGGTTGTATCTTGTAAACCACCTGAGGAACATGTTCCATGCAAGGTTGCCTGCATGCAAATGTGATGTTTGACACAAACTGCTGGATTCCCTGACGTCTCTACTTCTACCTCGGGTAAATTTGTATCGGCTGCACTGAACAAGTAAAAATGCTTCCACACTGTAAAGCACTCCCATAACATTGATTCAAGATTGATCGCTTGCATGAGGTAGTTCAGAGAGTAGTTACAGCTGCACAAAACCTTTTATTCAGGGTTAGAATTTGACCTAGCGTGATAACCAGGCAATAAAATAGGAGTTGGCTGTCAAATTCAGGAGAAATAAGGCATCACCAGGGCTTAAAGATCTGCTTCACAACTTTTCTATCAAATAAGTCACATCTCCTGAGTGGATATTTCCACAATTTTTGACAAGGAAGAAAGAAAATATTGTCTTTGCCTAGATCTTATGAAGTGAAATAAAGCTGCAATGATTGCTAGCCAAGCACATCTAAACACAGAATTAATGCAAGCACTCAGTGTGCAGAGATGTTTTTAAATCTTGATTTACAGTCTGTGTTTTGTAAATTAACAGAATCCTCACAACCCTCACATGATCTTCATCAGATAATTTTGTGTTTGAAACATGTGCCATATGTTTGAAACTGACCCTAATGCTTCTGAAGGAATGAGTGGTTGGTGTTTTCAGGATGCAGCCTGGAATCCAGTGCCGGCTGATGAGTCATTAAATAAGGAGAATAGCATTTACAGGACGTAATACAATATATCAGTTTAGCAGAACTGAAATTTAACTTTCTCAAATGCCACTTCAGATAAACAGAACATAGTCTTTCTCCACTGGAACTGGACCAGGTGCAGAATAAGCTGCTATAATTATGCCTGCCCTACCATGAAGACCATTGCAAGTATTTTAATCTTACTTAATTTTTACATTACATTATGAAAACTTCATTGAAAAATACATTTCAACTGTAAAACTGTTTGAAGTATGAAATCTAAAGTGTGTCTTGAATAAATTTTGCACATCTTCATTCTGAATTGGTGAAAACCATAAGTAGGAGATATCAGAATTTATAGTGTTGTGCTATTTTATTGTTACTGAATGTGATAGAAACACACTGGGATAGGGTCTAGAGGCCAAGTTTGCCCAAATATATGAGGTCAACTCTGAGACTATTATAGGCTCTGGAAGAACAATTACAGAGGCTATAAAAGTATTCGATCCTTGGAAAAGAAGTACTGGCTTGTATAGGAGTAATAGGATAAAGCAAACACTGTCTTGTGGCTATAAATTCAGCTTCATAGGGATCAATTGCCTTTGCCCGTCCACGTACAGTTAACAACAAAAAGAATCAGAGAAGCGCAAAGTAATTTTTTCTTTCACGTGTGACATAGAAAACAAAAAAGAACAAGAAAATGGGACGCTTGACTGCTTGTTTTCCTCATGTTTATTTTCTCCAAATACTCCAAATACTCATGATTACTGTCTTCTACTATGGAAACTGATGAAGAAATCAGATACGTATTTGCTGCAGTTTCAGAAACATAATATAAATCTACTTGTTTAGTTTGTCTTGTTCAACAGAAATTACAAGGCGTCCTGACAGCAAAATAGACTAATAATCATAACAAATCTAATTCATCTCTGTTCTACTTTGAACTAGAATGAACTTTCTCTGCAAGACAAGGGAACAACTCACAGATCTGTTATTCTGGAAGAATTATAAGCAAAATCAATACACGTTGCTCATGACACACATCAGTGGGTTGTCATAACAGTGATTATGAGTTCTCCATCAGTAGACAGAGTGAATGCTCGGGCTACTCTGAAAGTTTTTGTTACTTGACAAAACAAAAGTCAGTTTTCTGGCCTACCTCATCCTATCTTTTTATTTAAGTAAATGTAGAAAAAGCTTGCAATCAACATTATGGACCTTGCTGCTCACTTGCCATTTACTAATGCGGCAGTGTCAAGCTAATAGATTTTTCAGTGAATGGCCAGAAATAAAAGTAGCCTCTATTGAGTCTGTTTACTTTGGTCATGACTTCCTATTTATTGCTTTCAGCAGAGAAAGAAGCTCAGAAAACTAATGTCCAGTAACATATGACAATTCATATCTTTACAATTTCAGTATTTTTCCTGGGGAAAAGAGGAGACATTGTACACACACAACAATCAGCACAGTGTCCTCTAGCTAATGAAGGACTGAACACTACAATAAAGCTTTGAAAAGAAAGGTTGGAGGTATCTAAACTGAAAGGAAAATCTGGGAAAACTTTCACTTCAAATTTCCTTGAAAAAAAAAAAAGAGAGAGACATGATGCAGCAAAGCTGAGGGAGATTTTAAAAGCAGGAGGAAAATGTTAGAATAGAAATACCAGTCTAATAGGATTTGAGAAAACCATCCAATGGAAATAGCAAAAATGAGAAAAGTTATCATGTTAGTTTTGAACTACCAAGGATCTGCAATGTGCAAGAAATCTGTGAGAAAACAAAAACCCATTATATAGGAGAATTATAGTTTACATTACCTCTCAGTAGTGTCTGAAGGAGAAATGAGCCATCCGTTCCAGTGGATGATAAATAAGAAATTTTTATCACTCTATGTATTTATTACCTGAGCAACTTGGACACGTATTATCATGTCCACCTGTAACTGTATGCTTTGTATTACTCCTTCTGGTGCAGGATGCACCAAAGGAATAAGAGGATGAGCATCCAGCCAAGTCTACAGAATCACCTGTGTGAGCTAGAACCAGAGCTATGACATCCTCTATTCTGTGATCCTAAAGAATTTGTTAGGAGGAATTAGTTCTATGTCAGCTCATCAGGTTGTTTCTTAGTTACTTGGCTATTTATTTCCTGACTGTATAATTAGTGAATTCTAAGATGTCAGTTACTTCTTTACTGCTGTTCTTCTACACAGTGGGACTGCGCTTGCCTTTCTGGACAGGGGAATACATGGTACTGCAGTGCTGACTCTGCACATGAAGGATTTAGACCACTTAGAGCAAAGAAACAATGTTCTTTGCTGCGTGTGCACAAGGAGTTTGCTTCAGTACTGGTACTGCCAGTGGCATGGGTAAGAACATAAGGCTGCCTACTTCTCTTAATGTAGTCTCTTCCTACTTAGTGAATAAAATTCTTACATTTCTCCTTCTTTCTACTTGGGTAGACAACTTATAGTCACATCTAAAATCTAATAGATTAGCAGAACACAGGTGATGCTTTCAATCTGGCTTCCTACTGTATGTGTCATTCTTTAGCTTCAATATCTTTTAGCCAATGTTTAAACAAAATTGGTAGAGGGTAGATGAAAGGTGTCCAACCCGTTGGCTTCTGTTGCACTGAATGAAGAGGAATTGTCTCAGGCCAAATATACATAGGTTGCTCTGAAAGTAATGCCTCGTATTTTTTTCCATGGAAACTACAAAAGATAGAAAGTGCCCAGCAACACTTTTTGATAGCACAAATTCTCGGCTGCAAAACACTATTTTTCAGCATAGTCACCATCATTAGCTATGCATTTTCGTCAGTGATGAACAAGAGCCCACATTCCATGCTCATCTGCACCTGTAGAAGTGACCCACCATTGTCACTGTTGAAGGACACCAACCACCAACTCACTGTGCTGACATCCAGTGTTTGGTATCCATAAACATCAGCAAGAGTTGATACAAGCTGCAGCCCCAGCATGTCCACAGCCATGGAGCAGTTCTGATGGCAGAGACCAGACGGGGCAGAGTCTGGTGATCTCCAGGCACATCTGCAGGGATGAAGCCTTCAAGTTGGCATGCCAAATCAGCAAGGCAGGGATGGGATCAGCAAAGCATACAACCAGGCACCAGCATATCTGCCAGGTGACTCGGGCAAGGACTGATAGCAAGGGCCCGGGCCTGGGGGAAAGCAGCACGGTTTGTGGCTCTTTGTCACACTTTGCTCTTCAAAGCAGCCTGATCCCAATTCCACCGTATCAAAGTGACCTCTAGGAGCAGCAGCCAGAACAAAGGGGAGGAGGCTGAACCTGTCTGTACATGCAGGTCCTGATACCATGCAGTGAAGTATTTGTGGGATGTACAGCGCTTTTGTGTTTTTGTTTTTTACATTCAGAGTAGGGCTCTTAAATCTGTTACTTCTGAGCAAGAAAAAAATTGCAATGAATTAAGCTAATTCTCATTTATTCAAAACCCAGCAATCCAGCTGTGGCTTCTCATATGCAGATTGACTTGGCTCCTATCCTAGTTTTAAGACTTTTACCACATTTAGCAATAACCTTCCATACCTAGCTTTGTCTGCAGCTCCTCATGTGGCAACCAGTTGTTTATAAGACAAAGACCATCTGCTTATCAGAAAAACTAGTGAGATTACGGAAAGAAATACAACCACCAAAGCCACAGAATTATAAGGTGGGTGGGTTGCTTGTGACCACCCCCATCCACAGACAGCGGGCTTTTGTGGAGCACCTCCAAGTAATCGTCTGCAATCAGCATGCTGGCTGAGTGATACATGGAGCAGGGCCTTAGGAAACTAAATGTCCTTGTGAAGTTCTGAGTCATATGTATGGGAACTGTTGATCACGGCCTGAGCCTCTGATTGACCACCTGAGGCAAGCACTGAGTCAGCCATAGAGCACAGGTGAAGGCGATTCAGCTGTGTGACCGGAAGAGGTGGAGCCTGGCTGCACCTCTCCTAGACCCCATTTAAGGGCTGACTGCCACTGGGCAGGGTCTCTTTCTGGATCTCCCTTCTTATGGAGTTTTCTACTGTAAGCTCAGGACGTGGGTGAGCTTTTCATTTTTGATCGTCTCTTTCTACCACAATGATCTTTCCACCAAAAGCCTGTAAAATACCGTTCTATTCACACCACTCTTCTAACTGTACATTTGTTAATTGTACAGTCATGTATTCACAGAAGTTTTTGAAATTTAACATTAGTGGGAAGAAAGACGTTTTGTGGAAAACTGAGTTTTAGCGCATGTAAGATTTAGGCAGTTTAATTATGCAGAGAAGGGGTTTGCTGCTGAAGTATTTCTTTCCTGAGCTTTGTGCTTCAATTTTGCAGCACTCTGTGGAGGATCCTGGCAATAGGGGAGAGCTCATTGCATTGAGTCCTCAGTAAGGGACTGCTGCTGCTCAAGTGAGCACTAGAGATCATGCAGGGAGCCCTTACAGGATTCAAATTGCTCTGGAAAAGAATCTGATATTTGGAAGATATTACCAGATTTCCATTTTTTTTTCTCTCCTCTGCTGTTGTAGAATAATTGAAATATCTACTTATATATCTATAGATAAGCCTGCAGCTATACTTAAGCTTGGTAACTGTGAAGCACAGCACTTGTTTTTTCTTCTTCTTGCTCTGAATATGTGCAATCTGCTGGAAAATATTAAAAACAGTTATATTAAAGTCAGTATGACTCTTCAGCTTTGTTGCTATTGTGAGTTAAATTTTTTGTCAGTAAAACTGAGCAGTTACATTGAATCTGAAGTGAGGTTTATGAGAATGCATGTCTGTTCCTTGTGTTACACTCACAGGTGGTTCTTCTCTTTTTCCCCGGTGAAGAAATAAAAACGTGGTTGGCATAATGGCAGAGGGACTTTTCAGAGAAAAACAATGTGTCTTTTTTTTAATAGCTCTACATCAGATTTCAATTACAATCAGATTACAATTTCTTTCAAATTGTAGAGGAATTCTTCACTTATTTAGTGTCACGTATAGCTAATATTGTTTCACAAAAGGTTAATAAAACCCGTGTGGTTAAATAATTGGTTTTCAGGATTGCTTCTGTGATGGGTATTTGTCTTTGTTCCATCACAAACTTGTACTGTGCCTGTTACTCTGCTGTGTTACTGTGAGGAGGAGCTCAGTACAGTTGAACCACATGCAGTTGCACAGAATGTATTATTTCCCATGAGTAATTAATTTGGCCGCTACAGTGTTTATCTTGCTTTAGTTTGACTTTTTTTTTTTTTTTTTTTTTTCTTTTTCCAGCCTTGGCTTCCATTAGTGTGCTGTCCTCCCTTGTCTGTCACCTGGCAGAAGACAACACCATTTTTTCTATGGGTTTGGATGGGAGCTGCCATAGGCTGCGTTCTGGTTCATTCCTGGGCAAGTGCCAGACCATGAGCACTGCATGCACGTTGCTTTCATCCCTGCTCCTTTGTTGGATCAAAGCAACAAGTTCCCTGGAAGACAAAACTGTATGCAACTGGAAGATGTACCTCATTTACTGTCACAGACGTGGGTGCAAGTGAGGCTACATTAAATTTGGCTCTCCTGGCCCTCCCCCCATTCTCCATCGCTATCCCAGTATCACCTCATCTCCTGTGTACACTTGTGGGCAGTGCTCACCCACAGCATCATGTTACAGAAACACCATCCTCATGGGTTTTTGGCACTTGGAATGGAAAAGTTGGGGGGGGAAAGGTGATGTTTTATGTTTGCAAGGGCAACAGAGGAGTCTTCAAACAAGTGCTGTGCGTCTGGGCACAGTCACACTTTGCAGCTCAGCCTGGGGGCTGCCTGGGGAGCATGCATTGATGGAGCAGACACTGTCTTTGAATCAAATTCCTCTCTGTAACAGTCAGATGCTACCACTGATGGGAATGTTTCCTTTACAAATGCATTTAGAGATTGACACAGCCACTTTATAAATGGTGGAGGAGAGGGATTTTCACAGCTATGCTGCTGCTGTGAGCTGCGATGTGCATGGGTGGGATTCACAGCAAGGAGGGCTGCACAGCCGAGGGTGGATTCTGTTCACATCTTTTTCTGTGCCTCTCTTCATCTGATATTGTTCAGATCAGCAGAAATGAAGTACTGACTACTATCTTTCATTCAGTTGTGGTTGAAAGATTAAAAAATAAAAATAAAAACCAATAAAGAAGTATTTTCTATCTATCATTCCACGTTCCTCTTAGTAAAAATGTCCTTGAGTGAAGGCAAATGTGACAGGGACACATCCTGAGCGGCAAACCTTGAGCTCTGGAGAAAGTACAGATAGTTCTATGTTTCTAGTTAATGACATTTTTCTTTTTACAGCTTTTGAAAAAGTATATCTTTAATACACAGATTTTTCACAGTTGTGTTTAAATCTGTGAACATCTCTACTATTGAAAAATGAAATTTCTGCCTATCATCTGTAAGACCGGGTGCTAGAAAAGCACAGTGCATCAGGTAGAGATGAATGCCATGCTACTTTAATAAGATAACAGAGCCCTGACTTTTTCCAGCTCCTCTTGCACGTTATCCTGAAATGAACTTTCTTGCTTAGTGGCTTCATTTGTATCATCATTTTCAGTCACTAACACATTAAAAACATACCATTAAATTCCCTGATAACTTTGAGCACTTACTGAATTAGAACAAGATTCATGACTGCTTCTGAGCTGAGAGCTTTCTGCTTTTATTACAAGTATTGGCTTGCTTCGTGTTTTTGCCATGAAGACTTTAGTCAGTTAGAATGATTTTCGCTATATGTTCATGACACATCCTCTGTGATTGTTTTGTCTTTCTCTGTTATCTGCAGGAGCAGTCTCAGCCCTGGCAGATCATACCCATGTTGAGGTTTGATGAGCATGGACTTACACCAGCATGAGAGGAATGCGAGATAGGGTTACGATTTCTTTTCCAGGACAGTCACATTGCACAGCTCCCCACGTGCACCATTTATAGAAGGACCAAGGGCTGCAGCTTGTCCTGCAATCCTAACAGAGATCAAGCTGTAACAAGGTAAGCATTTTTTTATTGATGTGCCAGGGGTGACACAAGGTAATGTCACTCTTCTAATTTCTATGGAACAAAATGGTACAATTTTGGTTTGTAAACAAGTTCTCCTAAGCTGAAAGCTTAAAACCTGATCCCTCCCTGATCCCACACTTCTTCCCTGCTTTCCTTCACCCCTATTTCAGGCCATGTATACCAAGTATGTAGAGAGCAGCATGCTGCATATCGGGTATCTCCGACAGCTGGCAGCATCCTTGGAGTACATGCATAGCACCAATAGCGCAAGAGCGAACCCAAAGGCTTTGAAATGTTTCATCAGGTTTGCTTATATGTTATGTTTTCTCCAGGTGCTGTTTCCATATGTTTCCAAGTTTGAAAAAAATTCTCTTGTTTTTAAATTGATGATGAATGCTGAAAAGCAGACACTGTGCTAAGCACATATCAGTGCTTTTTTCCCATCTATCTGAAGTCCTGAAGGGCACTCTGGGAACTACTGCTTTTTTTTTTTTTTTTTTTTTTTTGTCAACAGCTCAATAGTACAGTTTCTATTTAAATTTGATGTACAGTTTGTTATGCTATCTATACATACCATTTTTGTGTGGAGTGGATAAGAAAAGTATTCGTGAGAACAGAGAACTGAGCCAAAGTGAGTAAACCTGATGTGATAAAGTGTGCAAACTGTACAACAAAAATGCTTCCCACTCCTATTGAAAAACACTGCCCAGACCTCCTCCCATTCTACTGCTGTAATGTATTTCTTCATGCTGTAAGCTATTTTTCAGTATTTTCAATTATTGTTCTGTGTACCTTTTGAAAGCAGCATGATTTCAGTTGTTTGTGTGATGATTTCTCTGATGATAGATGGAAATCCCAGCTGAGTTTCTGTCTCCAGTATGCTAATTAGCAGACAAATAGAGCAAAATCAAGTGGTTGCATCTTGCAGGATGCTGCCTGCTTTAACTAACTGAGCTCCCTCTAAATGCGTTTGCAGCTGACAAAACAAACTGTAGGTCAGTCTAGAGGGATTTGTTGCGATATGTAAATAAAGTGGATTCTTTTTTTCCTACCTAAAAGCAGTGATGTAATTTTGACGGTCATTTGCCTTAATTGTAGCTGTCTGAAGTTCAGACTATGGAACATAAAATTTAAATTGGATTGCACAGAAGGTTTGGGATAGAACTCAGATAATTTAGTTTCATTATTTAATCAGAGCATGACAGCGCATGCATTTATTGATGGAATACTGCTGACTGGAAGAGTCAATGCAAACAAAAGACCACTGGAAGTAGCAGCTGCCTCTGTCAATAGATTCAAAATCAAGAGAGAGTTTTGAGTATGCTTCTATTAATTGAATATGGAATCATTTTACTTAGAAGGATTTTAATTACACTAATCTCAATGTCCTCATTACACACTTAAGCGGACTGAACGTCTGTGATCTTGGAATAAAATATGGTTTGAGAAAAGAGAAAATGGGAGAGCAGCAGAAAAAAAATTAGTGAAAAGTAATTTTGGGTGAAGACATTATGTCTGTGTAATTTGCACAGGACGATTGTGAACGTGAAATAAGAGCAACCAGATTTTCCCTGCAGGTTTTTCATTCTCAAAGATAACAACACATTAAAAGTTGATTCAGGTTTGTTAGTGGGTCTACAAAATTGTTTGCATTCTTCAGACCAAGCTCAGGCTGCCTTGTGAGCATAGCCTGCTGGTTTTCTATTGGGTGCACCTCCAAAGGCAATGCAGTGAGAGCAGGAGCACATAGCTCTTGTGGGTCTACATTAATTTTTGATTATTTCTTGTTCATTGCAGAAATATCACTTTTGCTATCAAACTGCTAATAGAAAAAGAAGCAGATTATTTTGTTTTCATTTTCATATGTATTAAGATGCTCTGTCCCAATATATACACCAAGATTTTTTAGACTCTTGTGAAATGTGCCGCATCCAGAAGACCCGCAGAGGTTGCCCATCCAAAGGCAGTTCTGTTGCTCATTGTTGGTCTTCTGCTCTGGGCAAGAAAATGTTTGGCTCTGTGCAGATTACACAGCCAGTTATCAGGCTGTCATGTCTTCATTTCAGGCACTTGATCTCACTGCTCATTCTTTGAAGGCTGGAGCTCTTCTGCAAATCACAGAGTTGTTTTTATTAATTTGTTAAATGGGAAGTTAAATGTCAATTCCAAATCGCACGCTGGGTGAAACAGATTTCTGTTTTATTCCACGGCTTTGATTGAACTCGGGAGAAGAGCATTTTAGGAAATTGCAGCGAGTGGAAACAAAGAAGCAAAGAACACAAAGGGAAAGAGAAATGTGTGTGACTGATCTGAGGCAGGAGAGCCAGATTTGCAGCTAGGGAAGGAGGGCTGAGATCTTATTAAAAAGCACAGATTGTGACTGGGACAGCACAGTGAGATACTTCTCCCAGACACAGAAATAAATCTTGCAGGCGGCTTCCAGCCATGCACCGTCTGGCCAGTGTGGCAGGCAGCAGTTCTGGGGAGCGGGCCTCAGCTTGGAGCAGATAGGGAGGGCTCTGTTAATTGTAAGTAGGACTGGAGTGCACAAGTCGCTGCTGCAGCTGCAGGGGATGTGCCAGCTTCATTAGAAAAACCACAGTCAGCAGAAGGAGAATGGGTGATGTCTCTGTCTGAACAGTGAGTATGTGCAGGCACCATGGGGAAATGCTTGCTTGTCTCCTGCTCTGTGGAAGGAAGCTGCCTTGTGCAGAAGTGTGAAATCTGGACATCAGCACTTATGTGTGAAGGGTTATAGGCACAGCTCAGTTGGGCTCTGGTAGTCATCAGTGGGCATAGAAAAGCTCATGTCTATGCATACGAGAGGTTGGCATTATGCAGAACTGAGCATAAGCTATTGGTGTCAAGAAGTACTTGGCAAAAACTTCCCTGTGCTTTCATCTACAAATACTTGTTTATAAGCAGTCTGCAACTCCATAATAAACTTCACTGGTGGTAGACACATTGCCTTCAGCGTCTGGGAGAAATTAGAATCACAGAATGGTTTGGGTTAGAAGAGACCTATAAGCTCACCTAGTTCCTACCCCCCACCCCCATCATGGACAGGGGCACCTCCCTCTAGACCAGATTGCACAAAGCCCCATCCAGCCTGGCCTTGAATTTCTCCAGGGTGGGAGCATCCACAGTCTCTCTGGGCAACCTGTTCCAAGTTCAGTGCAACACAGTTTTCAGAGCTTGTTTACACTGAACTGATTTCAAACAAACAAATGAACCTGATTAGTTTCAGATGAGACATGAAGTTTGATTAACCAAATTATTTGTGAAGTTAAGATCTTAGAGAAAGTCCTGAAGATATTACCACGGAGTGACAGTAGCAGCATTTTCCAGCTCTGACAATTTAAGGCACAAGTATCAAGTATATTGGGGTTTGACTCTGAAAGAATGAGGACAGAAATTCTAAGTTGTTCTAATGTACAGGAAAATGAATCCATAAAGCAAAGACAAGCAGAAAAGTCCAAGCTGGCAGTGGGGGAATTGCTGGCCTCCTAGTGCAGAACAGGTATGGATGTGTTGAGGCAAGCTGAAAAAGTAATTCAGCTCCATGTGTTGCACAGCAGCTGATTGCTGCTGCCATTTGGCAGTTGTGCAGCAGACTGAAGGAAGGCTTTGAGCCCACTCACCAGCTGGTTTTTTAAAGGAAGAGGGCAAGGGAATCCCTTCTGGTGTTCAATACTAGTACAATACACCAGTAAGGATGAAGAGCAGTTCTTTCTTGCCACGCCACTTCAAAACGTGCCTATCAGCTGCTAAAAGGTATGGCAAGTTAATGGTCTGCCTACCTGAGATTAGAAAAGCTGTGTGTAAGTGAGGTTGGATTAGATTTTATGCACGTCACACATCAGGATTTGTCCTGGGTGATACTAGGGCCTTTTTCTCTACCAGCTCCGTGGGTCTGGGGGTGGACTGTGAGACAGTTTTAGCACACTGTGAGCAGGGACCAGGAGCAATCCCCCAGCATGAGGGCAGCTCTATGCAGAGCTGGGCAGTCACTATTCAGGTCTCCTTCAGCCCTCCCACTCAAGGCCACCAGCTGCACTATCATTAAACTGGCCCTGAGCCCTGGCAGCTGAGCCCCTGAGCTCTTGGGTGCTATGCAGGGCTCGTTTTATCTGCTCAACAGAGATCTGTCCTATCTGCCACAGACAGCTGGCCCCAGCCTCCATTCCCTCCTACTTGTGGTCTTTAGAGCTGCCTCTCTCTCATTTATGCTCTGACTGATTTAGGTTCAAGGCAAGTAATGCATTCTTTGCTCCAAGGCCAGCTTTCCTCAGTCCTTTCTATCTCTGCAAGTAGGTGGTTCTTTCAAGCTCCAATACTATCTGAACAACAGTGCTTTAAGCTGAGTCTATAAAGCACATTTATGACTTAGGTTGTTGCTAAATCTTTCAGGAATTTCTGTCTACAAATTAAGCATGTTCTGTTTTGCTGCAGGCTATAGTTGATTGGGCATGAATTTAAGTAGTTTGCAGAGTACAGCTGCTGTAACTGAAATGTGAAATATTGGTTGCCATGACTGTCAGTCTTACAGGTTTGTGGAGTATCAAAATAAGAAACAAACTATTAAAATATGTGAACTTAAGCTCTGAATCACACTTGGCATTTCTGCTTTAGAGAACAGAACATGTGAAACACAGGTTTCCAATACTTACAGTTTTTTCAGCCCTGGGGTTAAAAAAAACCAATATGATCCTACTGCTGGAAACTGGTACCAGAGGTATCGGGCACTCACAGAATGCAGAGACAGATAGACAGAGCAAAGCTCCAGGCTGGTTATGTTCTTGTAGCAAGCTGTTTCCTTGTGAAAATGACACTGTGCACATATTTACTGTGGAAAATAATGTTAGAGAAAGCAGTGCTGTCATATTAAATAGCCAATGGTTCCATGACTTTTTTTTTTTTCTTTTTACATTGGAAGAATGCAGATTATGGAGAAATAACACCTTATTTAAATACTAGGCAGGAGAGAGATAAAAGTATTGAACCAAGTGTTCCACCTGAGAAAATCTCGGGCAGTGAGTACAGCATGGAGCAGCTCTAGCAGCAAGAGATAATACTCCTGGGTACAGAGTAGGGGTTCATTGCCCCCTGATGGAGCTGGTGTGGATGCTGTAGGCTCAGGCAGTACTTCAGAGCAGTTCAGATACCATCAGCTAACACACTGAATAGTCTAAGAGATTCTGATTGATGTTAATGTCTTCTGTTGGCAGTGCTGTGCTTGGGAAAGGAAGTTGTGAGTAACTGGCTCCCAAAGGGGGGTTTGCTATAAACTCTTGGGAACATATTTTGTTCAGAGTTTCATATGGAGAACAAAAAGTACAGAAGAGAGAATCCTCTGTCATTTTCTTTTTCTTAAAAGCATTATAACTAAGCAGAGTCTACAGCAAGAGAAGTCTAGGCAAGGTGAAATTTAGAGCCCCCATGCAATTTAAATGCTTTTGAAACTCCTACGCGTTGTAAGTCGTGTTTATTAATGGGGGTCAGAAAGCTTGATAAAATGAGCAGTTTTAACTGACCGCTTTTGGGAATAGGCTGGTGACTCCTGTTTGGCAGGGAAAGAGGTGACGTTGGCTTAGTCAGAGTCAAAGCGTGATCGAGGCTACAGCCTCTGGTGGATGTGAGCTCTGGCTGATAGCCCTTCGGCCACCATGGCCATGCATGGAGCTTCACAGAAGAGTGACGTCTCAGTCTGTTCACTGAGAACAGGTGTTTATTTGCAACTTTGAGGAGCGTTTTAAAAGAGGTGCTACTCTGGATAACCAGGCTACTGAATTTGCTATGCCTTGTACAGATTTTAACCCATGCTGTCTGTGAATGCAATTTGAAATACTGATTCACCTGGAATTTCAGTGCTGTGCATTTTAAGGGATTAGATGAATGGGTTGTAGACGACACAGATTTTTATGTGTATAAAGATCAGGTATTTTTCACTTTAAAAGTACTAACATGCAGATAAAAACATGATTAGAAACTACAAATAGTATTTTCAACATCAATGGGCAATGAAGATGGTGAAAGGTCTGGAGCACAAATATTATGAAGAACCATGTGGACGTGGCACTGAGAGACATGGTTAGTGGGTATGGTGGGGATGTGCTGACAGTTGGATTAGATTATTTTAGTGGTCTTTTCTGACATTTACGATTCTGTGATTCTATTATTCTATGAAATAAAACTCCTATCTGTTATAACAAATAGTGATCTGATTAATGCAGTTAATCCTGCGATAAACATTCAGATCTGTACAAGAAAAGGAAGGTTGAATCTATAATGAAGGTATGTTTCACTCAGAACAATAAATTAATTCGAAAACTTCTTAAACTCTAAAATTCTAAAACATAAAATCATGTTTGGGCAGAGGCTTTAAATGGTTTTGGTCTTTCAGGTTATACCTGTGACAAAAAAAAATGCTATTTAATTTAGGAAACAAATACTACAGATTCTAATAATTCTGTAATTAGAAATGTTAAATGTGAATACATAATGCATGTTTATTTAACTAGCAGGATAAGCTAGCAAAATTCTTTCTGACACATGGGGGTAAACAACCTTATTTATTAAAGATCTTTATTTAAATTTTGGGATAACATTTGCAATTATTCTAAGAGTTTTGACCAAGCACCTGTTCTTAAAGGGCTGTTTGTCCTTCTTAAAGTGAGACGTGAGGGCACTTGTGCTGTTAGGAGATATTCAATGAATTAATGCAGAGAGTGATTCCAGCAGACAGAGAGCAGAGGTACTGCAGATGAAATCATTCCTCTGCAGAAAAACTAAGGAGTGTTGTGTGGTAGGTAATGCATTGTACTGGGACTTGTACAGCGTGAGTGGCACTCATGACTCATTCCTACAGTGTCTAAAGGTCTGGCATTGGATATGGACACTGATGGATAGTTTCCCAGCGGGAAGACAGTCCTTAGCTTCATAGGCAAAAAGTTCACATGATTGAACATGAACTTTAGGTATTTATATTACTGAAATCAAATACGTAAATATGCTTATACAAATTCTAAAATTAATTTTTATATGGGCTTGACTTTAGTTATCTAAAGGTGAAGATGGAGTGCAAATTCTGCATTTGTTTCAAATACCCAGTGAGTCCTTGAGAATATAATGCAGTGTTATATTACACATTGACCTCTGCCCAGTGAAAGCTGTTTCCTGTTGTCTTTCTGCCACTGTGATGACTCTTTATTTGCTGCCAAGAATGTATTCAATCAGGGTATTTGAGTCTTGAAAATCGTCTAGGTATTTTTCTCTTGGAAAAACAACAACAACTACAAAAAGCAAAACTGTAGGCGAGTCAATAATAAATTGGCTAACTTTCTCTTGAGATGTACCTTTTAGTATCTATCTATTGATTTCTTCTAGTTACAACAGAATAAAATAAAAGGAAAACAGCAATCTGCCTAATTTGGTGATTCTCACCTAACCAGCAAAGAAAAAAAGGAAATAGTTTTTCCTCTCCATCTTAAATCAGACAGTACTGGAAGGATATTAAAATTTAAGAATTCCTCCTTGTACCCATCTTGAAGCTCTTCGTATTCATTTGGCCACATATTCATTTTTTGACTGGTCAAAACGGAGGAAGAAGTTTAAAACCTTCTGTTGCATGGTCTCATTGCTCTGCTTTGTTTTGCTGACTGTGTTTAATCCTGGTTGTTTTTCCGGCTCTATATTTTTCCCCATTATGTTCTTGCCTAATTAAAAATGGAAGAGAAAAAAACAACACAAAGAAACAGAAGTGAAACTCGAACAGGTAGAGATGTCTTACATGTCTTCCTGGCTACCAGGAGATTTGTTCGCTCATTGTTACATGGAAGACTGTGGGTGAGCAGTTGGACTTGGGTGGTGCAGTGTACTGCCCTGCAAAACAGCAAAAAAAGTCCAGAGATAAGGTGTTTTTTTTCTTCCTGAAGCCAATGAGTCACTGATGGAGTAATACTTTTCTGTGTGTACAACAAGAAGGTGTGTTTTCTCCAGCCTTCTGGGTGGAAGGTGCTTTCAGGCTAAGCGACCAGCTGACATGGGCTGGTTGCCTGGAGAAAGGCACGTGGAATTTGGGAGTCCTTGCTGATCTTTCTCTCCTGTGAGTTCTCCCAGGTGAAATCTCCCTGCTTCTCCAGCAGCAGGTAGACGTGCATAGACTTTGTAAGGGAACTACCTGCAGGAAGTGTGAGAAGGAGGATGGGGAGAACCCAAGACTGCTGAGCTGCAGTTTTGTGTAGTTCCTTCTCATCATTGTGCTGAATATTGCTTTGCTAGTATATTCTTTTCTTTCTTTTCTTCTACTTCTTTTTTTCTTTTCCCAGTCTGATGGACTTTAATCAAGCAACTTTTCCACTGAGGAGACGGTTTTCCAGTCTACTTGTATGAAGCCTCCTTCTGAGCTCATGTAGATTCACTTCACAGAAAGGCTGTTGATTGCCATAAGTACGATCAAATGCATCCTAGAAGAGTGCCAGCATCCTATTTTTCCATCCTATGTAATTTTATGCTTCTTTTTCTCTCTCTATGGCACAAAATGCTTTTGTGGCTTTTTCTCTCATACCCAGAAATGTCAGAATTTATTTTCTTCTTCTTCTCATTGATGCTGCTTTCAGCCTGGTGTGGGACTTCTGACTGAAGTGGAGACACTTCAGGTTTATTCCAACATAACTAACACTAAGGTCAGATCATGCTGCTCACTTGCTGTGCATTTGTTGTATTCTATCCTAGTTTTGTTTTCTTCTCCTTTGTTTCTATTAGTTATAAACAACAGAATGTTGAAGTTATATGAGGCAAAAATAATTTCCTCATCAGTATTTGTACAGTCTCTAAAATAACTATACCATCTTAGAGTCTCTGTGTAAATACAATTTGGTACCACAGGGAGGAAAAGTTTTCACTTAATTTCTGAACAAGCTTTTGGGAAGTCTTGTTTTTAATCTTCTTTCCTCTAACCTAAGTAAGTATATGTAACCAGGTTTACAAAAGGGTCAGTTTTCTTTCTTGTACTTCTGCTCCTTCTTATTATAATATCTTCCTGAGCTTTGTGAGAAGAATGGCAGTTGCCCCTGGACGGGACAATTATTCACAGAATTTTCATGTTCTTTTCTGTCTTGTAGCTGTGTCCTTCATGCATCACTTTTTAAGGAGCACTGAATATTTCCCCAGCAGCCTCTGGTGTCCCAGCCAGTCCTTGCATGCAGGCAACTGGCCCAACTACAGATCTACTCACCACACCTGCCTCATCTTATCCCACTGAGCATTTCTGAAGAGCCTTTCAGGGTCATCCATCCTCTATCGCTGCTCACTGTATATTCATAAGCCAGGAAGCATTCTTCATCTGCTATTTACCCCTTCTTTTAGTGCATATCATGGCAAATCTTGGCAGAATCTAGCTCAGATTACTTGAAGTCATACAATGCAAACATTTGGAAGATGCAGAAGTGGAAATCAGATTTTTTGGGGGGGGGGGGGGGGGGGGGGGAGAGATTCTCTTGATTCAATGACCAAGCTATTTTTCAGCCACATGAAGCTGTGGGATGGAGAATCCATAAGATGATACAACGTTTTCCCACCAGTAAGGGATACTATACCCATTTGGTACATGGTCCTGGCAGCTTATGACATATTTGTACCCCTCAGGATACAGAGTCTGCTGAGGGATAATGCCTGGGCAGCTGAGAAGAAATCAAAGGAAAAAATACAGGTTGTTAGAGATATTCTCTTGATACAGCCTTTTTCTCATGGATTGTTATCAATGCTACATCAGATTTTCACTGGAATCAGAACATTTACCTGATTATATTTTTTCACAGATTTTATATTTTTATGGACAAGGCACCCTGGCACACCTGGAATGTCAAACAAGCCTTGTCCTTCAATTTGAAGAGTATTAAATTATTTCTTCTTTTGTCTGTGACTGTGCCTCATAGTAAGTGTAAAATTCTGTGCATAGATCCACTCTGTAAGTAATGGTCTGATACTATGAATTGGAAAGTATTTGATCTCAAATGTCTATGGCAATTCATGCTACCTTTACTTCTCATAACTTGTACCACACAAATTTCACTTGTCAAGGTCTCCACCAGACATGTATTCTGCACTGTCAAATTTCAGCTTTCACTTTGCTAGCAGAGTCCCAGACACAACACAATGAAACAAGCAGAACTTCAGAAGCTCTGATCAATCACAAAACCATCATCTTCCTAGTTAGGCAGATATCTCTCAGGCATTGAGAATAATTATAGATGAAATAACTGTAAGAATTAACTAAGACCATTTGACCCCAGAGTGCGTTTCATCTCTGGCTACTCTAAGAACCAGTGATATTTCCTCCTTTGTAGTTTCAGATTACCATATTCCTCAAAACAGAGCAATAAAAACAAATTGTATCCAGAGTATCATCCAAGCTAGTAAAAATGTGTTTTAATTGAAAGGGCACTTTGATATCTCTATACTGAAAGTATTGAAATTATTTATGGGTGTCTTGGAGAGGAGGGAAGGCAGAAACATTTCCAAGAAGAGCAGATTGTTCTTCCAATAATAAGGTATTGTCAAAACTGTTGTTTAACATTTAGAATTTACAAGCTAGCAGCAGCATGCTACATGCCATATAGACAGTAATGAAAATAATCAGTCACGCTCTTTAATGGAGTACAATCACTTTGTGCTATGTAATAATGGCAGTAGCTGGCCCCCTGACAGAGTAACTGGCATGGAAAGGATTGCTTGGTTTCAAATGTATGCGTGCTGTAGAGACAATCTAGCAATGTTACTGCTTCTCTCTTGTCTTAGTTTCAGCTGGGACAGAACTGATTTCTTCAGAGTGTTTGGTGTGATGCTGTGTTTTGGTTCTAGGAGAACCCTGATAACACACTGCTATTTATATTTTCTGCTAAGCAGTGTTGTGCAGAGCCAAGGCCACTCACAGTGAAGGGCTTAAGGAGCTGAGAGGGAGCAGAATTTAGGACAGTTGACTTAAACTGGCCAAGGAGATATTTCATACCATATGACATCATGCAGAAGGAAATGGGAGTTCTGCTGCTCAGGGGCCAGCTGGGCATCAATTGGCAAGTGGTGAGCAATTGCTTGTGCACCACGTTATACACATTTATATATATATAGTCATAACTATTATCCTTTTCCTTTTCTCTGTCTTAGTAAATAGTTTTATCTCAACCATGAGTTCTACTTTGTTTTTTTCCCCATCCCAGTGGGAAGGAGAGTAGTGAGCAAACAGCTGTGTGATGCTTAGCTCCCTGTTGGGTTAAACCACACCTCTCCTTGCTGCTGTTATCAATGGAAAGGAAGATGGATGAAGGAAAGGAGTTCTCTAACCAGGTTTATTTGGAGATCTTTCCAGTTTTGTGAGCTACAAGAAGTTTTCCCTAATGTAAAAGAAGTGATCCCAAAGAATGATAAGCAGAGGTTATCATGATAGAAAGGATGGGCAGATTTTACCTTAGAATTTCCATTGCTATTGTGATTATGGAAAATAACAGAGTTCATCTCTGGTTACTGTTACAGGCATATTTCTAGGAAGCTGAGATTAACCTCTGTCCATAACGAAGACAGCTGGGATAAGATCTCTTCAGAAATGATTAGGGGAAAATACAGAGTTTGCTTTCACTGAGAAGTAACATCTTGAACTCAAATACATTATATATGATGTAACCATAATGATTTGTAATCATTGATGTTCTTTTTGAATTTTCTGGTTTGTTTTGGATTGTTGGCTGATCCAAATCATAACTGTGCTACAGAAGGAAGAGAGATTCAGAACTTTATCCTTCTCAGATATTTTTGCAGTGACTAAGAGTACTCAGCACTGGAGCTTACTGCATCTCATAAATACAGTCTCACTTTGAAGTCCAGACTGTAAGCCCAAGTGAAATGCTCTTTTTTTCCTTGAATATCAAAGGTAATCCTATATCTGGGAATACAGCTACTTGCTTCCCTTTGAAGCAAACGCCACAGTAATTATTTATTCCAAAGAAGCAGCAAACAGCTAGGCCAACTAAGACTTCTGACATCTCAAACAAAATCCAATGGAGAATTAACTCTCTGAACCTCGGGTTAAGTGTACAACCTTAAGAGTGTGCATTCCTATGAGGTGAAAAGAAAAGCTTGACTTTTGGATTTACAGACTTAGGACATTGGAAGGGAACGATGATCAAAATTTTATTCAAGGCCCTGAGTAGAAGTGACAAAAAGAACAGTTATCTCCTAAAATGTCTTTTGTATTTGTAAGGAACGAGCATTAATAGATATATGAGGAAAGAAAGGAAAACAATTTACTCAGAGAAGAGAGCTTAGTTCTTTTAGCTATGTTGGCTGGCCAACATAATGACAAAACTCTTTATTGTTAGCTTAAATGCAAAACATACAGAACACCAAATTAAATTGAATGGGATTTTCAGACACAACTTTTGGAATTTCCACAGAGTGAAAATGTTATTCATTATTCTACAATGACCTGTACACAATTTCTGTGGAGAGAACCATCTCTCACAGGTTCACACTCTGAAGGGAGTCAGAGCTAAGTTGCCTAAGACACTGTGGTTATCTATATTTGAGGTTGGATTAGTTATACATAAAATAGGCAGGTGATGGGTAATATAATGGGTAAATGATGCTGTGGTACCTGGATCTCTAGAAGTCAGAAAGCAAGGCACAAATCTAAGATCTGCTAAGGCTGGGGCAAAAGAGAAGTTACGTATGAAGGACAGAGAAATTTCATGGTGAATGGTGTCCAGGAGATGAGATAGGAAATGGAGATTATGTTCTTGCCCAGGAATATGAGAACACCACCATTTTCTGGCAGCAAAAAGGAACCAGAGTATACAGCAGAAACTGGGTGGGCTTCAAGAGTTTGAACAAATAGCAGGAGGCCTAATAGGAGAAGATTGCAGGGTATTCAGCATGTACAGAAATCTTTCTGAGGAATAGCAGACAGACAGAAATTCTAAGGGTTGTTGGTGGGAGTCAAAGATGCAGGTAAACAGTAAAGGTAATTCTGTTAACGGGTGGGGGTAGGGATGGTTGGAAAATACAGAAGTTGTCATATGCAGTAACAGTAGTAGAGAAGATCCTAGATGTAAAAGAATAAAGTAAAACAAAAATACTGGAAAATTAAAGGTGCAAGTTGTGGCGACTGGAGGGAGGGAGAGCATGGGTGCTGGAAAACATAGGAGGTTTTTAAAAATAAGTGAAGGAGTGGGAAAGGCAGATAAGGACAGTAGGAGGAAGGATAAGGAGAAATTTTACAATGATCTGGAAGTGTGAATCTACTGAAAAAATATTATTAAATACAATAAATAAATTGCATATTTAGGGCTGACAATAGCAGGACTAGGGGAAATGGTTTTAAGTTGAAGGAGGGAAGATTTAGGTTGGATGTTAGGGGGAAGTTCTTTACTAGGAGAGTGGTTAGGCCCTGGAACGGGCTGCCCAGGGAGGTTGTGGATGCCCCGTCCTTGGACGTGTTTAAGGCCAGGTTGGACGGGGTCCTGGGCAACCTGATCTGAATGTGTATGTTTGGTGGCCCTGCTAGGCAGGGGGGTTGGAACTACATGATCCTTGGGGTCCCTTCCAACCCGGGTGATTCTGTGATTCTGTGATTTTATCAGACCCCCTCCAGACTTTTTGTAAGGCAAGAGTAAACAGCATTTGAATTCTCTGCATAATCTATCTTGAAGCAATAGTCAATAACTTAACTGTTTAAACAACTTTCCCAACCTATTAAGTCAAATCCCAGTTTGTAGATTTTGTAATACAGTACCTTGTTAGTTATAACATCTGTGGAGATAGGCTCTGCTCCAGTAAAATGCACTGCTGCTCTTTTTGGCCTGTGGTGAATCTTAAAGTTATGCTACAATTTATTGCTATATTTTAAAATCATGTAATAAAAGGAGAAGAAAATGAGCAATGCCTCTCAACTGATGGCTCTCATAGGGGAGGAAATGGCTCCTAAGTCCAGCACTATGCTCACTGGAGAAGAAAAAAGTATAGAGAAAGAGCACTAGAACTAAAAATTGAAGAACAGGCATTTTTGTTAGGCATAACCCAACTACAGTATATAGGTTTGATGCATGGGGGTTGTGTTGGGTTCTCTTGCCCATCATGCCTGTTGTCGGGCTGGACAGACCTACTTTATTGTTCTACCACCTGACATGTTCTACCAATATATTTAGAGAAAGGCAACATGGAAGATAAGAAGGCAGTAAAGAGAAACAGGATACAAGACGAAAGAAGAGGATAAAAAACCAATTGATGATAGCACTTACTTGCTAAAAATTACAGTTCATTTACAGGTTTGAAATAACTTCTCAAATAAACTGCCGAAATCTTTCATTATTCCCACTACAAATGGGAAAGCTATACAGAATATTTCATTCTGTAATAAATTACTGAGCTATAATTTGTCAGAGACATCCTCCAGCATCAGGATGTTTAGTGATGTTGCCACTTCACAACTATTTTGCATGTCTTCATATATTTGAGGCTTTTACTTAGGGGGAAGATTCACCCTGACTTTGCCAGTGGTGTAGTCATTTCCTGCTTGCAGAAGTGTTCTCTAGCTCAACAAAAAAGAAAGGATTACCATGGTTTCTATCTCAGTCTTATTCAAATCCAAACTTGCTGGTGACACAATAATTGTCTGGAATTACAGACAAATAAAATAACTTTACCACACTACAAGATATTACGCATAGGGTAGATTTGAATAGCTCAATACTTTCTTGATCTTTTCCAGTGGCATCTCCAGCCATATTTTTGTTGGCTTGCCTACATATTGATTACATCTATTGAAAATTAAAGCATTGTTAACATATTTTCTTTAACTGAATATATTTGTTCTTGGCATCTGCCTGAATACTGGCTGGGACTGTTTCCTGGTTGGCTTCAGAGCACAAATTGCTTTGGAAGGCCTGGGATAGACTTCTTATGACTGTTTTGTCCTCAAAAGGCCTCACAAAGAAAGAATTTACACTCAGTGCCTACCCCTCCTAACACTGCCTCGCTGCCTTTACCAGTGCAATAATAGAAGTTCAGAAGTTCACTAGCAAAATCCTGGTTCTTATTGCTCACTGAAAAATCTTTTATATGTACATTACTGTAATTCCATATCATCAGGGTGCATAATGGAAAACGTTCGCGTGTTTTAAATAAAATTCCAGCTAATCCTAATTTAACTTAAAAAAAAAAAAAAAAATGATGGTGATATCTGCAGCATTCTGCATCATATTCTTGTAGGATTTCTCAGGCTTCTCCAAGTCATCATTGCTTGAAACAGGTAGCTGGTATTTTTCTTTGAAATACAGCTGTCTGCAGTTAATGGTATTAGCTGACTGTGGTCGCTAAGATTCTCAGCTTCTTGACACTATAATCCCAAAAATGTGCATCTTGAAATTTCTGTGATGCAGTAATCAAATAGAAAAGACCTTGTAGGCTATTTTTAAAAAGGCTTGGGTCATACTACTGCAGTTTTGGCTTCTGCTATTAGATTGTGAGACTAATAACCTGCTGGAGGAAGAGAAAGATCTGCTATGTGTCTTTCTATAGGTCATATTAGATTTCTCTAACAGGAAAATGCAAACTGTGAGCTTGTTCCCCTCATGTGGAGACTGCCCCTTCCTGTTGCCTTCTGCTAAGTCTTGCTATTTCTCCTCTCATAGAAAATTATCCTTTTCTTGAACATTGGGGTTATCCCCAAGCCTGGATTCCTTATCTGAGCCCATGCTGTGTGGCTCTTTTTATACACTGTATTCCTATTTCTTTCTGCACAGGGGCAGTGCGGGGTGCAAGGTTCCCAAACAGATGTGATATGTGGAACAAGCCAGTTTAACCTCTCTGTGCAGCTGTGGGAACTGAACCATGCCCTGAGTCAGCAATCCTGGCCCAGCTGTCCTTGTGGTGATATGGCTGTGACCATGCCTGAGATGCAGAGCCAGAGCTCCTGCAGGCAGTGGGCCCATGCTGGCAAGGGTGACAGGGGTCTGCTTTTTCAAGAGCACTGATAGAGCGCTGTCATCCTTTAATGGAAGCTATTTATCCTAAAAGTGGGGTGGGGAGAAGGGAGGAAGAGCACAGTACTTAAAGCAGAAAGAAAGAGGTTGGTATTTTTACCTCCCTTCACCTCATGATTTTCTGTCTCAAAGTGCAATGCTCTGCGGCCCTCCTGCTGCTGCAGTCCTCCTGAGACTGCTTGCCATCTCCCTGCTGGTTGCTTCTGCGGCAGTGGCTTCTCCACACATCACCAGCAGCACACAGCTGGGAAGCAGCCTCTGGGGAAGCCAGGAGGCCCCGCAGGGCATTCAGTGGCAGTGATCATCCCTGAGAGCTCTGTCAGCCTCCTGCTGACATTGTCCTCAGCCCCATACCGATGCTGCAGAGCAGCTGGGGAGGAAAATTCCAACAGGAACTTGCAGTGCTGTTGCTCTTTAGCCCACCTAGGCAGCCCTGCCCAGTGTGCCTAAGTAAGTCACTACTAGGGTCCTCATATTTTCCCTGGTACAGTAAAAATCTTGATTATAACCAGCAGTTGTAATATTGCTGATCAATTGGTGTGACTGCAGTGTTCAAACCAACTCATGTGTTCATCCACTAGGAAAAGACATTAATCTACAAGGATGGCAGTGAATGCTTGTAAGCTCTCTCTGTGCCACAGCCTCCACAGAAATGCCTTGTTTCTCCTTCTGCCCTGTGTTCAGGGCTGGGGGAAGGAGAGAATGGTACCTGAAGTTTTTCCCCTGGACATGAAAAAGGAGTGGAGAATCTGTGGAAGAGGAGGAGGAGCAGAAATGGACAGTGAGCAAGATAGGATGCTGAAGGATGATAAAGCTGATTGTTACCTAGTATGTTACAGATGTTAAAGCCAGGAGAGTCTGATGGGCTCTAGGAGAAAGACTTACATGTATAGAGCAATCACCGTAAGAAAGAGTTTGAGTCCAAGAAGAAAGACTTACATGTATGGTTGGAGCAGTCACCATAAGAGAGAGTTCAAGTCCAAGACAAAATGTGCCAGTGTGAATTGTAGGGCACAGTAATTAACATCAGGCCAAAAGGCCCAGAATAGTTTATGGGACTGAGGAAATAGGGGATTGAATATCACACAATTAATGAACACTGAGATTGTGGGCATGCAGGAACCTCCAGTTCAGAGGATGGGAGATCCAGACCTTGCCATTTGGAGTTTAGGGAAAATGCAGACCTTTTGTAGACCTAACAGAAGTCTGTGCAAGTGTATGTAATTTATGGGGGTTGGGGAATGTTTGTTACTGTTGCAAAATGTTGCCTGTTTTGAAATTCGAATGGCATTTTGCATGGCTGGGCCAAGTTCACTTTCAGTTACAGTTGTATACTCTCACAAGTTCATCAGAGCTGCTAGGACAAGAGGGCAAAATGTAAGAAACTGATGTTTTGATTTTTGGAATCATGTTGAATTGCAGTCATTGGCAGCATGCTAAAAACATCTACACTGCAGTCATTGAACCAGTGTTTTTGGTTACAGCTACAGAAAACTTGTGAAAAATCCTAATATCTGACTGTGAAATTGCTTACACCCATTTCACACTGATGTAGAGCTGATGATGCCAGGAAAATTACTGCAGAATTATACTGATGAGGGGGAACTGTTCTGCACAGAATTTTCTCATTCAACATCAACTGGGAAGAGAATTTAGACTCTGTTTAAAAACGTTAATAATCAGATAGATATTCAAATACCTACCACATAAATGTAAATGGAAAGAAGAGACATTTACAGTTGGAAAGAGGAGCATCCATGCTTCCTGCCGTCAAAATCAGCTATGCTCACTGTCTCTAGGACCTGATGCAACACATCTCTCAAACTGCTGCAGAAGCAGGAAGCAGCAGTGGTGCTGAGCTGGGAAATGGCAGCAGCACTCCTAGGCCTGCTGGTGCTTCTCTCTGGAGCATTAGCAGGTTGGATCTGGCTGGGACCTGTCTCCTAGGGCAGCATATGGTTTGCTAAACTTTTTTGCAACTATAGGATGGCACACATCCAGGCAGTTTTCATTCCCTGCCAGAATTTTAAAGAAATGTTAACAATGTTTACACTTTTCAGTTTTGACAGCCTCTAAAAATTACCTATTTAAACCTTCTCTCCCTCTCTGACAACACAAGATTCTGCAGCCCTTTCAGTACAGCAGCACTTACACCGTTCTTCTCACAGGACTCAGGACAGAGGAATCCTACCCACAGGATCATCCCACTGCTCATCAGTACGGCCTTTGTCCGTCCTGCAGCCCTTTGAGCTTGGCCTGTGTGAGTGCCTATCTACCTTCAGTGGAGGAATGGTAACAGCTCCATCCTCAACAAAGTCAGTGCCTCAAATCTATTTGGAGGAGCGGCAGCTTGTACAGCAGAGAGACTGGGATTTTGGTTGCTAAAGTAGTTTATGTGTTGTTTAGCCTTTCATTTTTTTAAAAGGAGGTGATGGTTTTTAGGAGATTCATCAATTATATTGATAAGCAAGAGCAGCAGCTCACTGTAAAGTGTGAAGTCTTGATAGTCAACTCTATCTAAGGATGAGAAATGGTTCTTCATGAATAGACTGGGTGATTTCCTCTCGTTCCATTTTTAGCTGAATGAACCTGTCTCTGCTGTCAGAACGATGAACCCTGGATTCATACAGTGTGGGGCGGACTAATGAATGCCATGGGAAGTACCACCCTCATAAAGTCCAAAAAAGGAAAATAATGAGACTTCTAGGACATGCTCTTAATGGAATATGGTGGCACACCAGGAGTTGTTTTATATGAAATGTAAAACCGATATTTTTTTGCAAGGTGAAGGACACAGACTACAGCCAGAATGTTTTGCTTCCAAATAGACATCTGGCAAATATCGACCTACAATTGTGTTTAGCGTGGAATGGAAAGTATGGGCTGTGACATGAGCAGTCAATAGTTTTTTAGACCATCGATCCTTACAGTGGCTATTGATTGTTTTTTTAGGCTATAGCACAATCTATTTTTTCATTTAGCTTAGCTTAAACTAATTGAATTGTAAGTTGTGAGTCTGTACATGTGAAAAGGACTCGATACGCATTGGTAATATATAATAAAATGAATACTCATTTATAAGTGCTTGTTTCTCCCTTAACATTCAGTGGCACCACTGAAAGATGACTTTGGTAGAACAAAAAGTGGAAGTTTACTTCAGGGAAGTCCAGGTGTTACCATTCACCCTCTGCTGCCTGACTTGAACTTTTTCCCTCTCAAAATTTGACTTCTATGAAAATGCCCAACTCCTGGAATGAACGCACAGGGATCCAGCTGACTTCTTTAGCACATCCTCTTTCTTTTCACTGTCATCCCACCTGATTTGCTTTTTTTTTTTTTTTTTTCCTGCAGAGAAAATCTGCTCTTGCCTTCTACTTGGGGACTTTATATAAGGTTCAGGAAGTACTCTTGAGTGTACTGGATTTTAGAAACTGTAGAATGAGCTAAAGGTATTTTCTGTCCAGTTAGAAGAAGCTGTACGTGTACAAGAAATGTCCATTAACTACTACTAAGCTAGGTCATGCCTCGAGGTGCTAGTTCTTGTGATTGCTATTTATATTTCAGGGCAGACTGGAGTCTTTCTTTTGATCAAGACATAATATGTCCACTACAAGCAACAGCCAGCTAATACTTCAGCCATTCTGCAAATAAGTTAATCCAGGGTTTGGATTTGATCCTTCCTTTTAGAGCTAGAAGCAGAACTGAGGTGTTTATAGTACAGCATCAGTGCTCATTTATGCTGACCTTTGGAGTAACACAGTGTCAAACATATGCATTGATATTTATCTTACCTAGACAAGTTGAGAATGCATCATTATGCCTTCTTCTTTCCTAGATCCAAGAAAGTGAGCCACAAATCTTAATGCTGTCTACATACCAATTGTGTATCAATAGCACTGGGGAATGAAACAGTTTTTTTTCAAGTTGTCGTGTATATCTTGATGCGCTGCCTTTGTGCAATTCAATTCAATACAATTCAAATAATTCTGGGAACAGATTTTTATCAGACTTGAAGGCATTAATCATTTAAAAATCTAAAACAAGAAAGAAAGGTATAAGACAAGCGTAACAAAAACGGAAGTGCTCCTTATAATTTTAAATTGAAATCTCTTGAACCATGATGCAACTTAACCAATCAAAAAATGTTTACTACTGAGTATTCTGAGATTTCAAAGCTCACCTCTGATGTTGCTTTCAGGTAAATTTAACATACCTGCAAGGACAATTTACTGTCCTTCTTTGGAGATTGAGCTGCATAACTTTTAGTTACTAAGAAAATAAGAATTCACTACATTGCATGTTTTGGTGGGACTAGGTGGAACATTTGTTTATAATTAAAGATATCTCCTTTCTTTGGGAAGTGAAAAAACTGCACAGCAATTTCTTATCTTCGTGCTACTTTGAGGTGAATTTGATCTACAGTGTGAAATGTGAAGCTGAATTGCAGCTTCACAAAAGACCCAGAGTCACTTGGGTCAGGGTCTAGAATCAGCTTTTTCTTGAACAGCACCTGGTTCCATTTGAAGGGCTGAGGCTTGTCCCTTCCTTCCTGTGGTCATTTGGGCTCAGTGATGGCATGTGGTTTGATTGAGTCTGGGCCGATCTTTAATGGCTGCTCTCGATAGTGGTGAATCTTGGGCAAAGTGCTGAGCTTTCCTCACTGTTTTATTGACATCAGAACAGCAAATAAAATAGGACTAAAAGAGGACTTCATCATATAGGCAGCATTTTAGTTTTCAAAGCACACAAAAAATATTTTAACTCCTTAGCTGCTGCTTTACTTTTGCCTTGATTTTAAGAAAAAGGGTTATGTGAGTACTAATAGAACCTAAAAGGCTGTTAATTGTTTGAAATAAAAACTGAAGCAGCTTTTTTATTTTCTGCAGCGTGGTCTATTTTAGCCTTAAAGTTTACTTAGGATGGGAGCTCCTCCATTAAACAAAGGTTATTGTCATTCTCTGAATTTCTCTGACAAAAGAAATTGGCCTTGTAAACATTTAAATGTTTAAATGTCTTCTGGACAGTAGCTGCTCATCACACAAGACAGTATTTCAGAACATCTTTATTTTCTCTGAGAAACTGCAAAACTACAGTAGAATGCCAGTTATTGCTGGACGAGCATGCGGAGCAATATTGTTCTGTTGCCTGGTAACCGGTGAGAGGGAGGCACTTTAGAAACATGATAGAAAGAGAAAGAGAGCCTCGCTGCACACACTTGAGCAGAGGACTTAGCAAAACAGTGCTTCTTCCGGGTGGGTTTGAAGAGGAGTCTGGATTAAGGTTCTCAGAGTTTCCATCAAAGAAAAAAGAAAAGCGAACAACCCAAAAAAAGGTTATTTTCTTGTGTTAGTATTCCATGAGTAAGCTCATTTTCAAGCCGTGTTTAAAATTAGCACCCTTTGGCAGCAGGAATGTTCCTTTTTCTTACTGCATGTTCTCGAATACTTTCAGAAGGTGTGTTCCTCTCAGAATAGTGTGCTAGCAGGGCTGTAGCAAAACAAACAGAAATGTTCTGAACTGATGTTCTCAACGAGTCCTGGTGGTCACAAATGTCTTATCAACGCCAGAATGCTCCGGCAGTTCTTGGATTACCAAAGTGCTATGCACCATAATAAAAACAATTAAACAGCAGATTAGCCGAGTCAAACAAGCATGAAAGAAAATGAAAGATATTTTAGCTGGATCTCACTGCGGCCATAGCTTCCTGTTTTATACGCAACAGAAAGTCCGCAGCAGATGAAGGCAGATTAGATGAGTTTTCAGGAGGCAGAGTAACCTTTGGCCAGGCTCAGACAGGCCGCTCACGAGGGTTTCAGCGGCTTGGTTAACGAACTTTTCAGTGACGCCTCCCTGACTTCCTGCTCCTGACCACGGCGGGCTCGGTGAGCACAGCAGCAGGAAGCTCTGACCTCCTGGAGGCAGCTCGCTGCTGCCAGAGTCACGGCCCTGCTGTAGGAGTTACAAGGTTCGTAGAGCCTGAGCGTGTTCTGAGATAGTCGTTGCATTTCCAGGTGTTGTTGACTGATTGAACTCAGAATCTTTGCTGGGTTTACCTGTGGGGAAATGTGTTACCTTGTGGAATGCTGGTGTGCTGTGGGGAGGGCGTTAAGCATCTTCAAATGTTGGTCATTTCAGTGATCGTTGTGTATTGGAATAGCTGGTCAGAGATGTTCTCCCTTGCAATTATTTGCTGTGGCATTCCGTTGTTGGCAGGGAGTTGACGTGTGGCATGAGGAGTGCATGAAGGGGACGGCAGCCCTGAGTAGTGCGTTCACTTTCTGCTTTTCCAGGACTTGAATATCATAAAAATGTAAGTAAATAAACTCTGGAAAATTCTTAATTAGGATCTTGCTAGTTAATATTTCCTGTTATGTATAAGAATGTATATAATAGATGAAACATAAATATCAGGACCAAAAAAAGACTTTTGCTCCAAAACCTTGGAATTGTTTGTTCAAGTCATTAACAGAAGTGATTTGACGGAAGTCTGAAGGAAGCTGAAAGTGCAGCTCAGACCAAGCTGGTGCTGTTGTTGTGACTCCACAATTATCATCATGTCACTTGTTAACCAGTGTGCTTCTCCGAGCTCTCAAAGCCTTACATCCAGTGAGTCACAGGGTTAGTAAGGGCCAGACGTATTTGGACTTTCCTCTCGGCTCTCATGAGAGGTGTATCTTCTTTTCCTTCTATGCTGGGTACTTCAAACAAAGAACAGTAAGTGACCACAAAACCCAAAACCTCTTTTTTTTTTTTGGTGTGTGTATGTGTATATGTGTGTGAATTTCTGTTCAGAAGTTACAGGGGAAAAATAAATAAACAACGATGGCAGACAGCCATACAGTTTCTCAAGAGGAAGAATTAAAATGAACTCTGAGCTTACAATAAGCCCAGAAACATAGCACTGAGCTATCTCAATGTTCTTTTCCTATCAAAAACGCTCGCAAGTTTTGGGTCTGGTCATTTACCTTGGTTTAAAAAATGCTCCCCCAGGAAGATGCAGGAGCAGCTAGCATCTGCAAGGCTGTACCTGAGAATAACTAGAGGTGTAATGCTCACCTGATGCGCAAGGCCATGAGAGACAGCTATGCTCAGTGGGGCAGGTTTGAGGTTCACCCAGGCCGTAGTATATCCTTATCCTTTCCACGTGAACACCTCAAAGCACTACAGAAATTCACAGAGGCAATTAGAAATTCCTTATAAGTACTGGAAATAATCGTATACCTTTTCTGTGGGGTTAGATAAATAAGGTACAGTAATTGTTAATCATTTGGAAAGAAATTATTATTGCACAAAGCATTTGTGCAGTAACAATAACAGTTGTGTGTGATCTCGTGATAAACCTGAATATTTCTAATCATTTGGAAAGCAATTATTACATAAAGCATTTGTGCAGTAATAATAACAATTGTGTGTGATCTCATGGAGGAGTCAGTCATTCAAAGTGCTGAATCGTCAGCAACCATTGAACAAAATATTTCAGAGTGGGTTTAGCTTTACACAAATAAGTAGCCCAATTGACCTCACTAAGGCCACTCATCTACTTAAATGTCAACATGTATCTAAGTGCTTTCCTGGATGAGAGCCAGAACATTTTGTGTTTTGTAAGATAAGACTCCAAAGTGCCAAGGAGATCTGTTACAAATGTCTGTAGACTACAAAAGTCCTGGTAAGGTGTAGGGAAATAAGAAAAGGACAGTATCAGATTGTAAGATACTTGTTCATTTGTTTAATGAGTGTAGTTTATCATTAATTATTGGAATTATTGTAGAGAATACTATTACTACATACAGACAGCAATACTAGGGAATGGAAAAGAAACATCATGAGGTATCTGAAACATGGAATAGGCCTGGAAAGCGAGGGGGGTTTGGCTGAAATGATGATTTATCTTGTTAGCAACTCAAAAATCTTTTTTGCACTCATTTTGCAGTGGAGGACTATTTTGTGCATTACTGCTTCTAGAGTGCCAGCAAAGGAGTGAACACAAAAAGGGGTATAGTTTCAAACTCATCTTGCTGGAAGGATGCAGTATTCTCTTTCTTTACTGATCCTTAGCAGTCATGCCCTCTGTATGGTTCCATGTCTGTGGACTGCAGCCTGTGAAGGCTCAGTGTAGCTGCTCACACTTGGCTACATAAAAAAGGAAATAATCTGAATACAAGCCATCCTCTGAATATGACTATTAGGTCCACTGACCTAAGTGAATATAATGTGAGCCCATATGCATAGATAGTCCTTGAGCTGAATTTCTCAGCTACTGTCTTTATACAAGAAAAAAATGTATCTTTATGTAAACCTTTTTAGTTGACAGCGCTATAAAGAATATGGTGAGAGCCCTAGGTAGCAGCACAAAATGCAGATGTTCAGATAATTTATGTGAGCTTTAATTAAGTCATAAATTGCAAGATGTAAATTATGTAATGCCAAGCTTCTGCCCAGTACTTCTGGCTTCTCTGGGAATAACTGACCTCCTCTTTGTACTGTACCAACTTTCTGCCATCCTAACAACTGAGGAACCCATAGGTCAACTTATCTAACACTGCTCCTTTAGGCTAAAGTAAATCACAAAGGAGACTATGGCTAATTGTAGTTGGCATGTGAAAGAAAAGCAGCTCTGTATATAGAATAGTATGTTTTAATTACTTTGGTGGATTTCTAATGTTCAAACTGTCATATTGAAGTGTATTAAACCAAGATGGAATCTTTGTTTTGCCTGGCAGGCATTTTAGAGAAACCTGTGCTGGTGAACCAAAAGGTCTGTCCTTTATCTATAAGGAGAAGAGAGAATTACTGTGCAGTTTGTCTATGCTAGGTTACTCCTGATTAAATTAAAAAAAAATTACCAGTTTCAGGAAAATTAGTTTACATATAATGAAACAATCTTAGTGCCTTAGGGCGAAATTTTTTTTGCTGAATTTCTTTTGGTTTCCCATTGGATTTGTAAGTCATTTCGCATATCACAATTTTAAATCAATTCCAAAAACAGAAATTCAGGTAAAATATCCATTTATGGAGCATAGTGTTTTTCTGGCCTATTTTTCTCTTTCTCTTGGGCAACTGATGTTTAGACTTACAGCCAGTATTTGTGAGGTGCTTCCCATGGCCAATTGCCAGGGAACAGTGCTTTATACGCTCTCTTCTTCAGCTTTACTCGATCTTTTTGCACAGTTTTTCTTGCTACAAACATCTGTTTTGTTTGCTTGATGTAACTTCATCTATTTTTTCCAGAGCACAGCATTGAATTTTATTGGGAAAAACCACAAAGGATACTCACTACAGAATGTGAAAACAAAGAAAATAGCCTTGACCATGTGTGTGTGAGCATAATCATCATCCAGAGACCATGCTGATAAACAATGTGAAACAAAAGTATTATTAAGAATTCAACAAGTTAGATAGGAAAAAAATAGAAGCCAAAGAAACTGCTTTTTCCCTCTGAACAATATTTAAACATTTTAAGTGGTACCTTCTCAGTCGGAAATCACGAATGAAAACAGCAAAATCAAAGTTCTGGGATAATTGGTCAGAGAAAGAGCTGAACTTCGTTGCAAGGAGCTGGGATAAACACACCTGCATTTCTAAATACCCAGGGAGCCTTTGTAAAGATTTATAAGATATGAAACATATGAACTTAAGTCAATCAGTCATTGAATTTCATTGCCTGTCTTATGTTAAAATGCTGCTCTTCATGAAGATTAACCAAGATAATCTTCCCTTCATTGGCAATGCCACCTTTTCGCCTGTACAGAATCATTCATGTAAAATGGCTGGTATTAGTACAATGCATTTTTCTTGAGACTTCAAATAAACCTAAAATATATGAAGTACCTTAACATAATTAAAACAAATGAAAATACAGAGAATTTTCTGTTAGAACTGTTAGAAGTCAGTGAGCTCCATTGCTGCAAACTGGCAGATCCTTTGGGTATACACAGGGCTTCAGCTCTTCACTGCCCCTTGTCCTGAATTCCTTCAAGTTGCACACATGTGGACCAGCAGCTATTTTTCTCTATGAAGGAGAAAGATGATCAAGTGATTAGAAAGAGGGACAGGAATTTTGGAGGATCCATATTTAACTGTTGGACATTTCCAACATTATGCAGAGAAGGTCTATGGGATCTTTTTCAAGCAGACGAAAGATCATCCTGTTTGCATTCCAAGCTGGATGGCAAGGGGCCAGCTCTGAAGTGAAAGGTGGCATGGATTTGTATAATGGCAGTGGCAGAGAGCCTTGATCTTGAACTTTCTGTCTTTTTTTGTAATGCAGCTATAAATAACATTAATTCAGAAACAAATCAGCAATCTTATTCTTCATAGAAACAGACGTTTGTGTTCTGTTTCTTGATTGGGAAGAATTTCAGAATGTAGGGAAAAAAAATGGGATTTTTTTTAAGTGCAGCAAGAACTTGACATCCTCTTTCCCCCAAAAGTGGCCTTATTGAGTACTGAAATGATTACACAAAGAATTCCAGAAGCATGCATTTAGACCTCAGCTTCTTCTGTCAGGCCATATGCATACAGAAATATAACAGTTGTTTGAAGGAGAAAAATCCCTTCTTCAGCCTGTGTCTGTTACTTCATCATCATATCTGAAGACGTGTAGTTCTTGCATTAACAATCTTTTCTTGAGGACTGTCTAGTTTTCTGCTTCTGCTATAGTCAAAACTCTTTGCAGTTTAAACAAATTCCTTCAATTTCATTGCAATAGTCTCAAGACATTCTTTATTATATATTTCTTCTATCTTACAAGCCTTTTTCTCTAACTTCCTCTAACTGCCACTTCTGTCTTTTCTTCAGTTGTTTTTCTGATTTAAATGGCTAGCAGTTCTTGTCTTTATCCTACCATGGCTTTCTATTTGCCAGTTCCTTGGTGTTATCTTCCTCTCCAACTTTGACTCCATTCTTTTTCTATTTCTCCATCCCTCAGCCACATAATGCTATGAAGTGTGATTACAGTAATCCTGAAATTTGTTATAAATGAATGTTAATAGTTTTTACTGCTATGTCCTTTTGATCCTTTCTGCTGTTTTCCCTTTTCATTAATCATTTTAATCCATTCATTCTTCCTTGGGCCGTTACCAAGACTGATCATACTGTTTGGTTGTAGTTTTTTTATCTTACATAGTGGGACAAGAAGCAATTTTTACAGTGAGTTGAAGGGAGAAGTGTAGGTCTTCCTTTGATCACCTAGCAGGAAGTCGGAGCTGGTTGGGGGAATGAAGAATGGAAATGTTTTTTAACACATGAAAATGACTTAGAGGATTGCAAGCTGGAAAAACTTTGCTTTCCCAGCCTGCCAATATTTTTTACTTGCAGGCAAAAAGTGAGAGAACTAGAAATTCTTCAGGTACTGGTTAGTCTTACCATTGTCCCACTTCAGGTTCCTCCTCTTGGTGACTCTTCTTCCAGGAGTACTTTGCCATAGCAAAGAACAGAAGTGGGGAATTTCCCTTCTGTTTTTATGGCAGAAGGAAAAGTGGCGACTTCCCCTTATTTCAGCTGCTGTTTACTCAGAAAACAAAGTTGCCATATACTAATAGTGACATTTTGTACATAGGCATTGATCTGAAAAATCCAGAGAGCACAGTAAAAGTTACAACTGATAGTCAGGACTCTGACTTTCGTGGATACCTTATGCAGAACATAAATGCTTGAGAGATTAAGAAGAGTATTTTCTACTTACCGTGTTTCTATCAGTATTTGTGGTAATAGTACAATAGATGCTTAGTTGAGATGTCTGACCAGATGTTTCAACCATGAAGCTATTTCCAGTAAAGACGTTTTGAATATGCATATGAAAGCATCTATAAATACTGTGACTTATTAGCAACTTTTATAGCCAAAAATAAAGCAAACTAGTATGACAGTTAACTTATGCATCAGAAGTTGAAAGATTAGGTAACATTAAAGGCTGGAATTAATTTCTGTTGAGGCTTGTGCTGGTTAATTCAGCACAGTCAAGCTTGCCATCTCTATGGGACAAAGTCTGGTGATCATTTTATGCATGTGAGCAATCCAAAAGTAATTAATAGGATTAAGGAACTGCATGACAAGTTTTAGTAAGGAACACAGTCTCACTGACCCTGGTGATGCAATCAGCCTACCAGTCTCAAACAACAAGAAAAACTATATGTTCCACCATGTGTTAGTAACATTTTAAAAGACTGTTTCAAATGATTTGTCCACTGTAGTTTTCTCAGATGATTGAAATAAAATCCATTTCTGTTTGAGGGTATGATGAGTTTAATGAACTCCTGTTCTGCCTTTTTTAGCAGGCATATGCTAAGTCCTGCATGACTTTTTATAATTCAGAAACATGACTAGGTTGAATTGGTTAATGAGGATTTTGACTGACATTCATTGCTAGAACTTCATTCCTCTTTTATACATATATTTTCCCTTTTCTGTGGTATTGTGTGTCTTAAATTTTATAACTAGTTACACTGTCACCAGCCCACAGTTAATTGCTTAGTAGCAGCAGTGTGTATGAGTTAACTTTGGTCCTCAAAGTAAAATCATAATGCACTGCAGCATGGGTAGACCCACCGTTTAGCCTCATGGACATGATAAAGTGGAGAAAACTATAGAAGGAGCTCAGGTGACAAAAATCAATTTATTTTATTTACCTACTCTCCTATAATGGAAGAGATGTGATTTCCCTCAAAGCCGTGAAAAAGTTTAATACGCAACTGTGAAGAGAATTTGCAAAGCATATCATCCTGAAATCACAAATTACAAGCTTTATCTTTTTCTATGTGAGAATTTAATGAAAGATGTTGTCAGTACTGATGCTTTGGTTAGTTTGCAAGAGTAGTTTAGGTTTTAACAAGGTATGAAATCCATTGAAGTCAGCTTAATTTGCAAGCTCCCACAGTAATAGTTTCTTCTAATTACAAGAATAGATGACTTATGAAATGCCTTATGTTCCAGAAGTCAAATGTCTCTGCATATGTCCAATAGTTACCAACAGATGTAAGGAGAGATAAAATGAAACCCAATCCTTCCCAGAATTCTGGCTCTCAGCCCATTTTGTAACTCTGTAACTTCTCCTTAGAGGGCAGAGTACAGCCGGAGGAGGTGACAAACTGTGGTTGCATGCTGCTTGTAATGATGCAAAAGAAGCATCCCAAGAGCAAGTTTGTTGTTGTGGTCTCTCTGGTAAAACATATGTGCCTTCGTTTAAGTGCTCATGATGCAGATCTTACTCATTGTGTCTGTCTGTTTTCATAGAAGGAAATAGAATTTTTGCTCCATGGAAGCTTTACCCAAAATAACCTCGGATATTATTGTTATGAAATAAGTTTCTCCAAACTAGAAACAAAGAGAAAACTGTTTGTCTGTTAGTGCTTTGAAGAGTGGCAAAGAGGTACAATGAACTCTCATTTCCACTAGAAATAACTTCTCAACGCAGTACCTCGAAAATAGTGCCTAAGTCGAGGCTTAATATTTAGCTTGCAAACTAAGGCCTTAGGGGAACTGGATTTCCAGAAAGACCTTTATGTCTGCTCTTTAACTTTCCATTAAAGTGTCTAGTTCAATATTTTAAAAGGCAGGGAACATTGTTATTCAGTTTTGAAAAATCTTGACCTTTTTTAAACGTATAAACAACGACTCGTTTTCAAAACAGTGTGACTTAAGGCTACATTGCAGCCAGCTAACCCCACAGCATGATAGTCCTAATAACAGGCAGTTCAGAGAATAACATTTGAATGATCTTGATTTGGAAAAGCATCCCTTCTGGATTCAGTAGTCTGTAGGGGAACTGTTAAGCTCTTGTTAATCCTCAGCTGTCAAATTAAGTAGGCTGTTAGCCAAACTAATTGGCATGATAGGTAGGACAGAGGGTAAACATTCCTTAGGCTGCGATTAATAGGCTGAAATGGTTGATCTGCTGATTAAAAAAAAAATAATAAAAAATATACATATATAAAAATCACCATACTTACTGCAAGTGTAGTGAACTCTCCAAAATGATAAACATAATTAATTTCAAGGACACAGTACTAACAAATGCTTTCCAGTCAATAAGTCAGTTGATTTAGCCTATGTTTGCCTACCTACACTTTTGCTATCTTAGATACCCATTAGTTCATATTCCCTCACATGTCCAAGTCTCCTCTTATGTGCGTACAGCACATCTGCACTTTACAGATGTATACAGTAATGCATTATTTATACCTAAACTTTGCTTTGGATTAATTATGAATTAGATTCTGACTTTAATAGGACTACTTAAACATGTATACTTAATTATAGGCAAGAATAATAAACGAGTATATGCAAGATCATGACCCGAACAGTGAAGTCAGGCAATTTAAGAAATTATCACTGGAATTGCAGAGATACTTACAATAATGAAAAAACAAATTCCAAGCAGAGATGTCAGAAAAGCAACATTCAGACAAGTTAATTGCTAATTAAAACTTCTCGTGTTTGGAATAAAAAAAAAATATTTAGGATATTAGTAAAAACATCCTAATAGTATTTGGTTTATTTAAATACTGGTCGTGTAATTGCTGGCTTGGGACTTAAACATGGTCTGTTTCTTGGCAGGTTTCTGCTGCCATGCTATTTGAGTTAGAAAAGTTCAATGGGTAATATTAGCTTAGCTGTGGAACTCTGATATTTAATAGGATTTTATGGAAATAGCTAATATGTGCACATGGCAGCAACTCCTCACAGTTCAATATTGTCACAAAAGTGTCTTTTGATTCCATTATAATCCTTATTTCATTTAACAAGTAAACAAATAAGGCTGCTGAGGCCAACACTGTATAATAGCAAGAAAGTTTCTTCACTCTCTGACATTCAAAAGTTATGGCAAAGAAAGTACATGGTTTACATTTGTATTACATGTATTATTATGCTTTGGAACCTTGAGCTCGCAAGGATAAGCAAGGTATCAATAAGCAAAGGCCAATTTTGTGGCCACTTCTGAGACTTTGGTTTATCAGAAATATTTCATTTTGTGTATGGCAGTAGTTCAAAACACATTTGAATAACCACATTTGTAGAATCACAGAATAACCCAAGTTGGAAGGGACGCATAAGGATCATGGAGTACCACATGGAGTACATAGTACCACCCAAAAATCAGACCATGTGTCTGAGAGCACTGTCCAGATGCTTCTTGAACTCCATCAGCTCGGTGCCATGACCACTGCCCTGGGCAGCCAGTTCCATGCCCACTGCTCTCTGGTGAACAACCTTTTCCCGACACCCAACCTGCCCCCCCCCGACACAGCCCCACGCCGTTCCCTTGGGCCCTGTCACTGCCACAGACAGCAGGGTTCAGCACTGCCCTCTGCTCCCTATGAGAGCTGCAGCCGCCATGAGGCCTCCCCTCAGCTCCTCTGCTCTGGGCTGGGCAAACCGAGGGACCTCAGCTGCTCCTCATACCTCATTCCTCTCTAGACCTTCACCGTCTTTGTAGCTTTCCTTTGGACACTCTTTAATAGCTTTACTCATGGAAGGAAAATCCGTAAAACAGAAATGGGGGCAACAATAAAAATCAGGGAACGAAAAGTGATGGAGGAAATCTCACAACTGGAGAAACCATTATTTGCTATCTCTATTTTTCTAGCATAACCCCTGTAGTTCTCCATCTGGCACTCATGTTTTCTCAGTCACTAAATATCTGCAAGGTACTAGAATAAGCACAATACCAGTACAACAAAATCAGTTTTCAGGCATGTGCCCTTCAGATGAGGTTCAGAAATTTTACTGGTTGCTTTGTATTATCATCACTTTATGGTCAAAAGTCTGCAGGTTCTTGATATCATTCATTACAGAACTGCCAAGGCTGCAGCTAAATGATTTCTTTTTCAGCGTTGTTATCTTGTATCTGTACAGGTTGGATAGATAAGTAGAGTTGGAAAAGGAAGTGTTCTTTTTTACTTTGTTTTTTCTTTCTCTGAGACAGAACTGATCAAACATTGTTAAAGGCCTAAAAAGTGGTGTTTTATTATGTGCATCTGGAATAGCAAAAACACTGAAAACATGTGTCTTCTTCCTTGCCAGCTTACTGGCAATGCTCTGTGACAAACGAATCTGTAGCACTTTCTGTCTGCTGTGTGTAATTCTCATTCTCCAGAAGAAATTGTGGTGGTCCTAAAGTGTCTCCTGTAGGAGCAGTTTGTGACGTGCTCATCTGTAGATACAGTACTAAAGGCTGCTTTAATATGCAAGACTGACTTTTCCTACTTCAGTGGCAAGACATTTGGGCAAGAGCAGATGTTCAGATGAGGACACATGGTGAAGGCTCTCTATCTCTGGCTCACGGAAACCAGAAACTTTGGATATTTTGAATCTGAAGTTTAATGTCGATGTTCTTTGCAGTTTGCAGCCTGTACCCTGCACATGCTTTGGTTTTCATTTGAACTAACGTTATGTGAATATTTGATTAAAACTGGGAATGATTTAGATGAGTGATGTAACAGTGTCAGGTTCTGAGTCATTAGAAATGACACTGAGCAGGAAATGTTCTTCATACTCCCCTGTGCTGGATAATGCCTCCTGGTGCCTTTTTTCTGTGGTGGCCAACAACACTGTCATGAGCTGGAAATTAAGGATGTGATATGTTATTGTTATGGACCCTCAGCTGGTTATTCCTTGAGAGTGGGGCAGCGCTTCTACAAAGCAGTTCAAGAAATGCACATGGGTTCTTGCATCCCACTAGCTGGACCTCTCACTGCACAGGTGAGCTGTTCAGTGCCTTCCTGTAGCATGGCACAGCCTCCCCTGTGGCTCTCGCTGAGAGGGGGCAGAGAGCTGTCCCCAGGAGAAGGTCGGGTGCCTTCTCTTGGAAGGGTGCTGCTCTGCAGTGCTTGGTTACATCCTGCTGCTGAAGGGTAGGATTTATAACAAGCTCTTCAGCGTTTCCATTGTGTAACTCTGCACAACACATCAAAGCTGGGTATTTGTGTTGCCTTATTCTAAGCATCTTTTGTAGGCACCTTATCTCAGATGCCAAGGTCTCTAGAGGACAACCAGAGGAATCTGAATGAAAAGTGCAGGGCTTGTGATGGGCTGCGAGGTGTGCCTGGCTCCTGTGTTATGCACCAGCCGAATGCTGAAGGTCAGGCAGTGTGGGCAGCCTTAGGCCTCCTGCTGCTCCCACCCTTCATGTTGCCATGCTTCAAGCAGAGCACTGACCATGAGCAGAGGGCCCTGCCTCAGCTGTGCCGTTTTGTATTCCTTTGCTCAAATGAATTACGAAATATGGGGCCATCGCAATATACAACTATATCTAAAAGTACAAATAAACATACATCTCTAAGTTATTCCTCATACATCAAGTCATAGAACCACAGAATGTCCCAGGTTGGAACTGACCCATAACGACCACTGAGTCCAGCTCCTGGTTCCACACGGCACTACCCAAATTTCAAGCCCTGTGTCTGAGGGCACTCTCCAAACGCTGCTGAACTACAGCAGCTTGGGGCCACGACCATTGTCCTAGGCATCCAGATCCATGCCCACTGCCCTCTGGTGAAGAACCTTTTCCTGATACCCGACTTGACCCGCCCCCATGCAGCTCCACGCTGTTCCCTCGGGTCCTAATTCTTGTTGCTTGAGCTTGTTTGGCCACGTTCTGAACGCACAAGTGTGGTACGTAAGGGCACACCAGTCACACTAGCTTTGTAGTGGACACATCTCAGAGGTGACCACCACGTTACTGTTCTCATTATGCTGTCGTTAGTCCTGCGCTTGACCACCTTGTCTTTCCCTAATTAATTAACAGGCCTAATTGCGCTCACTGGCTGCCTCGGGGAAGCCCTCGCCAGGCTGCAGCTGAGGTATCGCCTAACAGCGCGGAACGGCCGCCGGCCCCCGCCCTTCCTGCCCACGCGGCGGGGGGCTCCGGCGGGGCCGCTGGGGGCGGGCGGGCTCTCTGAGGGCGGGCAGCTCTCGCCGGGCGACGGCGCAGCGCCAGAGGGGCGGCGGGAGCACCGGGAGCGCGAGGAGCCCTCAGCGGTGAGGGCGCGCGTGGAGGAATTCGCTGCCGGCCCCGCTGCTCCCTTCCTCCTCGCAGCGCGGTGACCGCGGGTCCTGCCCCCGGCGGCGCGCCCCGAGTTGCCGGAGGGGGGGCTGCTGGCGGCGGGGCCGCCCAATCCGCGCGGGGCCGCCCCCGTGATTGGCAGCGCGGGGCGGGGGGGAGCCGGGCTCGCTCGCGCTGCTTTCCCCAGAGAGTTTCCGAGCGGGGGCGGCCGGGGCGCCTTTGCCCTCGGCGCTGCCGGCGTTTTGCCTGCTCGGGGCCGCCGAGCGCTCCGCCGAGAGAGGCGGCGCGAAGAACGAGGGAAGCGGCCACGCGAATCAGTTTCTCTCCGTATCCGGCTCCGGGCAGAGGCGGCGACCGTAGCAGGGAGGAGGGGAGAGGGGGAAAAGCGTCTCCGGGGCGGCGGCGGCGGGGGAACCCCCCGTCACTTCGCAGCCGAGGTGGGTAGCGGGGCGCGGCGGGCGGTGGCCGGGGGCGCGGGAGGGCGGCTGCCGGGGACGGGCGGGCAGCGGATTGCCCGGGGACAGCGCGGCGAGGGGCGGGTGGCGGCGGGAGGGAAGAAAAGTTGCCGGCGGCGGCCAGCGGGGCGGCTGGTGGTGCCCGCTCTTCCCGGAGCCCCACGGGTCGCCGCCGCGCCGCCGAGACGGACTGCGCCTGGCCGCCGCCGGGGGAGTCCGGGGTGTTGCACTCAAGTTCTCGCCACGTTCCCGCTTTTTGGCGCCGGGCTGCGATGGCGAGGTCGGTGTCAGCGGGAAAACGCCGATTTCAGCACGCGATGGAGCAGAATGTGCCCTAGCTGGTGGCTGTGCTCGTCCGGTGCGGGGCTGCGTGCGGGCCCTCCTCCCATCTGCGTGTGTGCGTGTATGAGTGAGTGAGTGCGAGTGCCGCGGTGTAACGCTCCCCCCCCCCCGCCGCCGCGTGCGGGAGCAGCCCGTCACGTTTCGCCTCTTTTCCTTTCCCAGGTGCTGAAGGGCTGACGGACCGAGCGCTGGTGCTCGCAGAGACGACAGCGAGGCGTCCGCCCCCCACCAACCTCCTGGAGAGACGCGATCTCGGTGCCAAATGAACGGCGGAGAGAGACTTTTGCTGATTCCCCCCCGCTCGTAAATACCCAGAAAGCGGAAGGAGCGGCACCGCCGAGCAGCGGCTGCGGCAGAGGGGAGGGGGACCGCGGCGCTGCGCTGCTGCAGCCCGGCGGCTGATGGCGGAGTTCGGCGGCGGCGGCGGCGGCGGGGGGCTGCCCGGCTCCCCGGGGCCGCTGCAGGGCAAGGTGGCCTTCAGGGCTGGCGACGGGGACGGCGGAGGCGGCGGTGGGAGAGTCCGCTTTGACAGCGCCGGCGGCCGCGTCTCCAACGGGGACTGCGCGCTGGCGGGGGCCGGTGAGGAGCCGGGATCCGCGCCCCCCGGAAGCCCCGAGAACAGCGGCAAGGAGAAAGGGTTTCCCTGCGGGCAGCAGCGGGAGGGCAAGCCCGGCATCCCCCGGAGGAGCAGCATCATTAAGGTAAGGGCAGCACTCCTCCCAGCGGGGTTTCGCTTCTGTGTGTGGCAGAGATGTGGCTCCACATGAAGGGATATGCTGCTGGTTTTGTGTGTGTGTGTCCCTCCCGTTGAGGGGACCTGATTTTCCCTTTGTCAGAAGTGAACGGCAGAAAATGATGGCTTCATACACATCCACACCTGGTAGGGACTTGTGCTTTTGGGTTTATTCAAAGGAAAACTGTAACTCCTGTGTGGAAGGTGGAAGAACCTGACTGGCTTCTGAAATGACAACATGGGCACCAGTCTGGCATTGAAGGATGGGATTATGCTGCATCTGTGCTGTTTGGGAGGCACTTGTGCGGAGCAATTTGTGACTCCTTTGGGCTGTGCATGTGACAGACACACAGCAAGTGATGAAGATGCGGCTCTCACTATGCGGGGGGTGGGAGAAGGTAGGACAGGGGGCTCTTTGTGTTAAAAGTGGCTGTCATGTAACAGCAGGCTGTGTTGGGCTTCACCTGTAGGAACAACCTGTGTTTATGGTTTGTTCTGCATATTCTGAATGCTCGTGTTTGTGCCTGAAAAGTAGGGAAACATCAGTGGTAGAATGTAGGTAAGTGGAAAATAGAATGGGAGGATTGTTGATACAGTTGTTCACACAAACAACTGTTCTCTTTTCTTAAACCATTGATTCTGGAAGGTGAGACATTGTCTACGGGTAGCTTTTGTGACTCAATGGAAAAGCAGAAAGAACATATAGGAATGCATGTCCATTCGTGCTGATGGCTCTGCTAAGGACAGAATAAAGCACAACTTCAAGTGTTTAAGAATTGAGTTCAATCAAGATCAGCTAGATCAAAATCAAGCTAGATTTGTTGTCTGCTTAAATATTTATACATCTCTGAAGTCAGCATATGAAGTTCCATTAGCAGGATAATAGCAAAACGTGTGGAAATGCAGGGCTGGTTCTGTATCTCAGGTTGTGTCAGTGCTTCCTGGACCTTGCTTTAGAAGTCAAGGGGAGAGCAAGGGCAGTCAGCAGCGGAACGCATCTGACAGCCTGCACCCACCCTTCCTGTTCAAGCAGTGGTGCTAGGTGTGTATGTTTGTGTGTGAGTTAAAGAAAATACAACAGTAAATGAGACGCAGCTGAACTCTGTGTTGGAATAACCTGGTGCGTACTGGGTTTGCCAGCAATTTTTTACAGCTCTGTTAATTCCTAACATTGTTTTGGGTTATCTGTGATAGCCCAAGAAGGGTAATACATTGCTTGCAGCGTGCAATGTGCCATAATACCATTTTATCATTTACAATTTGGTTACAGCAGCCTTCAGCTACTTTGGTGACCAACCAAGGACAGTACGTAGGGATGGGATATACTGAAATTAAGCACAAGATAAGGAAATCTGGCTTGCATTATGTTTCATGAACACCTAAGTCAAGGTTCTTGTTTCTACAGAAATTACGGTGCTCTGGAATGTAAAATTACTCAATTTTCTAGTATTGATTGAGTGGAAAAATCTGACAGCAATGCTTTTAAAGCTATGTGATCCATGTTTGTTTTAGATACGACTCTTTTAATGCTTCTGGGAAAATTACTTTCTTCACACGTGCTGAATATCTTTCGTCTGCTTGCTTCAGCAGTTTGCAGGTAGTTTGAATCAGGTTGTGTAGGTACCTCATTTTCAATATGAAACCTTTTGGAAAATCTGGCGTGAATGGTAAACCTTAACGTGCTCCTTGTTGTCTGCTCTTGCAGAGCAGAAGTGTATAAAGCAGAGTGGGGAAAAAAGTAAAATGTAATCTATTTTTCAGGAGCATTCCTGGAGTTTTAGTTACTTACATAAATGATGTAAAACTGCTCTTAAGGAATGTAAGGAGTAATCTGAGGAAACTGCTCCATGCCGTGCAAACACAGTTCTCATACTTCTGTGCAGAATACAGGATGACGTTGGTTGATTTTTAAAATGCAGATTTATGGGATATCTAATGCTTTAAATGTTTTGCCTGCCAATTACTGTGTAGGCTTTTGAGTTACAAGCAGAAAATTGGTGTGTGAGTAGTAGTTCAGATTAAACTCTTCTGAAGTGCTTGTTTGTTCACAGAAATTGGGCCATGGCAGTATATCTTATTCTGTTTGTAATCTGTGCTTCCATTGGTTGACCATTTCTGTCCATTTTCAGGACACTTCTCAGAGTAGTCACTTTTTTTTCCCTGTTGCTTCTTTTTAACCCTTATTTGCATCTTCTATTCCTTCTTTTTATTTTTATTTTTATTTATTTTTTTTACTGGTTCCATATTTTTTCCTTTTATTTATTTTCTGCTCCTGTATCATTTTGGGTTTTTATTTTTTCATTGGGACAAGAGTGTTTCCTCTTTGAGGATGATGCCTTCCAGGATGATGATGGGTGATAGGGTCACTGTTACTGGGAACACTAAGATGGTCATGGTAGTTTACTTGGCCTTTCACTCTGATATATAAGCTCTATTAAAGACTGTGCCGTTAATTCTGAACAGTTTTAGTGGCATAGTCTAGTTTCAGTGCTTGCTGTTACTGAACCAAACCTGAGGGCTGTGTTTATAGCGATGTGCATTTTCAGTTTGCTGCCTTCAGTTTATGAGAGTCTGATTTGTTTTCAGAGGTGACAGTGATGATGCATGGTACATTCGTAGGCTTTAGGCTCTTCAGAGACCTAATTTGTGAACTAATTTACATACCAGATACTTGTACCTAATGCCTTCTTTTTTTTTTTGGGTCAGTATTATGGTTTTCCATAACACTTTTCTTGAGGCAACTGTTCTGTGCCTTCTATAATGTAATTTCCTACAGTAGTCCTTACAATTTTCTATAAAATTAATTTACAGTGAGTCCATCTTGCAGCTGAAAGTGAATGTAAACATCCTGTGAGCTTCTCTCAGCTGCTGTGGTAATTGGCAGTGGGCTTGCTTTATTTCTTGCGGGATTCTTTCGCATCTCTCTTAAGAAGATTTAGAGATGGTGAGCCTTTGAGGCACTTTAAGAAGGCAGATGACTTGTGGTCTGTGTGTTTCCTCAGCTGCCTGCTTCCAGGGACCTCCAGGGAAATACAAACCACTCAGAGAACCTCACACCTTGTCAAAACTGTAGACCTAGACAGAAAGAGACCCAGCAGTATGAAGGAATGAATGTATTAGGAGAGGTGTTAAAGTACTAAGAAGAGATACACTTAGGAGCAACCCCACTTGTCTGGGAAGACAACAGTGAGAAATAAATGAAGAAAAGTGGCCAGTGTTGTGTGGGCAGCATGTGTCTGGAAGCAAAGTCCAGGTGTGGGCTTGTTTTTTTTCTTTTTTTCATATAGTAATAATGATCTTAGTGTCAATAAATTTCTAGGCTGATAACTTAAGCAAATTTGTATCTCTCTTGTATTTATTTTCTTTCTTTCTTTCCTCTCTGCCTGACTGTGAACGTAAGCTTTCAGTTTGTGAAATCAGGCAGTTGTTGGTCATTGGTAACTCTGTAAGTTCTAATGCCTGTGAGAAGAGAGGAATCAAATTGAGCAGGCAGATTTTCTTGGCTGTAATTCACAACAGAGCTTTGCTTTTGAAATTGGTTGTTCTTATGTCTGTGTCTACAGTTAGGGAGTCCTGTAGCATATGCAACAGAGTTTTCTCTTTTTTAAGTCAACATACCAATAGATGCCATTATCTCATTCAGTCCTCTGTGCTCTCCGGTTGGTACTGTATACCTGTTTGTAAGGGGTGTACAAAATATGAAATACGGAGAATGTTATGCAGTATTTTCTCCTACGGTGATAGTTTTAAAGCTTTTTATATACCTCTGTATTTGCATTTACAGTAAACTCTAAGGCAATATTTTTAGTAGATCTCGATTTTCTGCAGCCCTAAATTACCTTAGCTAAAATGGCATGTTAGCATGTCCTGGTGGAGATCCAGGAATAGATCACATGCTTTCAGTTTCCACCTAGAACGGTATAAAGAAGTTAGGTGGTTGGAATCAGTTTAAAGTATATGAAATTATGTGATATTCAGCCATCTTTGATATTGGAGAAGAAACCTGTGAAGTGATATTGTTTTTTATAGATATATAGGCATTTGTGCCTTAGATGTGCTGGAGATTTTCAGCTAAGCTTGGCTGAGCACTGACGGGCTCAAAGGTGCTGAGGCTCCTCAAGTTCAAAGAAAACAGTCATATGGGGAAAAGAAAGAAAACTAGCCTGTGCTTTCTTGCTCCACACCCTTTCCGCTTGGGAACAAAAACCTATTGTATGAGCTTTATTCTTTGCAGTTCCACAAGGTCTGTGTGGAGGAAAGACATTACAAATGTCCCAGCAGTGGAGGATCATTCACTCACACACACGTGTTAACTGAGTTGATGCCAGAATCAAAGCGTTAGCAAACAAGTCTGCAGCAGTTCAGCTACTCCTACATCTTACTCTGAGCAGGCTTCCAACTGGATGGTGGAAGTGGAGGTTTTCTGAGGAGCTGTTCTGGATTTTGCTGTCTGTTTTGTTCTTGTTGATGCCTGTTAGAGCCATGATCCCATCGCCACAGTTTGTCATACAGCAGGAGAGGTGGGTGAGCACCTGGAGCTTTCTCTTGGGGGTTATTTTCTCTTTGATTTGTCACACTTCCTATCTACATTGCAGAAGGTTACAAGCACCTTTTGATACGTGTTTCTTCTGTTTCATCCTCTACTACTTACTGTATAACCATTTTTAGCAATGTTACATGAATTGAATTCTCAAACAATAGTTGACACATAGTAGCTCTTTCTAAATTTTTATTTTATTGTTACTATTATTGGTTTTTGGATAAAGTGTATGTAAACTGAATCCACACACACACACACACGTATTAGGCAGTGTGCTGCTTTTTAACAGTGAGGCTGTGCTGTGAAGTGTCTTGTGGCACAGCCATTGAGTGATTGTGTGGTGCATTGTATTTGGTATATATTTTTGTTTGCCTTAGTGCTTTATCTAGACTGCAGTAATCAAAACTTTGCTTGGATTAACACTATTTAAAAAAAAAAAAAAAAGAGAATGTGTTCATAGAAACAGAGACACAAGGATTTTCACTTTCTCCTCGTTCAGCATGTAGTTTAGTTTGTTTACCTACTATAGCCAGTGAAAAGAAAACTTACCCTCCTTCCCCCCCCCCCCCCTCCCAAGAGATGACTTGGAGAGGGAGCTTAATTTGGATGAATTTAGCTTGTCTGACTTCTCTTCTGGAAGAGCTTATCTGCCTATTTCTATTGACTGTATGAAGAGCTTGGCTACTGTGCATAATAACAACTCCTTCACACCCTCTGCCCCCAAATCCTTAGAATATCCATAAAACATGTTCAGTCTGTTATGTGAAAAACCAATAAATGGTATTTTAAAATAATTATGAACACCTGATGAGTTTTTTTTTTCATGCCTATTACCAGACTTGATCAAATGTAGAACTATCAGTTTAGACTTTGTTACAACTAGGAATTAGAGTGGTGGTTTCCTACCTTCTCTACCCATGGCTCAAGGATAATGGATTGCTCACATGATCTGCTTGCATTCACAGAAGATTAAAAAATATTTATATATAGAACTGAGGTTGGCAGTTCAAGTTTAATTGCATAGTTTGCTGGCCTTTGCTGGTCCATGGGTGATACTGATGTCGGTCTTAATATTTTGTCACTAATTTTCTTTGAGTTCCTTTAAATAAAATCAGCTGATTGTCTGTCTTTAAGGGACAAATGAACACTTCTGTACTGTGTATGAATTCTAAACTACTCTCTTTGGACACTAGTTTGGGATTGTGTTGAAAATTTGGAAATTTCAATAGAAACAGATGAGCAGATAGACTTTATGGGAACAAATGTAATAATTTATTTAGCATAAGTGATGAAAAGGAAAACAAAAGGCAGCAGCATATGTGTATTAAAGCATGTTTAGAAATAGGGCTCAACCAGACTTTGAGAGGTCAGCCTATTCTGGTCTAGCACTTTGTTAGAGAATCAACTCTATCAATTCTGGTATGATGCTCTTGCAATTTAATCACTTTTTCTTTTTGTTCCTCCTGTGCAGAACTGTGGACTGATTCTTGCACATGAGCGAAAGCACTGATGTGCACAGATTTTCAAAGCTCATACTTGTCCTGTTGCCTGAGTTTTAATTATTTTGGATCATACGTTAAATTTATCAGGTTATTTCTGATTGTGACTCACTTTCTAACATGGCTGCAACTCTTCCATCTTCACATTAATAGCCAGATTTCAATGTGAACCCATTTGCATTGTACAATATTTGTTATTTTTTCTTTATGTGATAGTACTCCGTGATTAAACTACAAATCAGTGGTTTTGTTCTTTGCTGCTTGTAAACTGGGCGATACGATGCTGCAGAATCTAACTCTGAAATATATTTATGAGGAGATGCCTTTATTTTTAAGTATATGAAATTAATAGACAGTAAGTATGAATTTATGAATATGCTCAATAGATCGCAAGATTGGGATAAAAAAAGGCAGCTCTCTAAAGGAGCTGTTTTACATGTCTTTAAGGAGAGTCAGTAGCAAGTGTCATCTTTCCTTACTCATTAGCAGTGCTTACAAAGTCTATCCTTACGGCTTTACAGTCAGTTTTCACATCTGGCATGGGGTCAGTGCCATCACTTTACTAATTTGTCTGTACTTCAGGCTGTTACGTTTGGAGCAATACTTTGGAAGGCTGTGTTGTGCATCCTCTTGACTGCAGCATCCCTCTCATTTCTACTTAGCTAGTTACTTGTTAAGAATGTCAGGGTAGGCCTCTTTGTCCCTTGCATCTGAAGAGGAGCATGGCTCATTTCAACCCTTTCTTCCCTCTTAGACCTTGGCCTCACAAAGCATCAATGTCCAAGTCAGCAAAGAGCATCTTATAGCCTGTCACTGGAAATTGGCTGCCCTGAGGATCACAGAGCTAACTAGTGCGGCCTTGAGAGAGTTAAAAGGGATTTGTTTCTGCTTCTGTTGGCTCCTGGGGTTTCTTTTGATATCATTTCATCCCTTGAATAAGTAATAAAATATCCCAGAGTTCATCAGATTGTAGATCTGAAGGAATCAGGGATCAGGGGTCTTTTCAGATAGCAGACATTCATTTTCTGGAGACTACAGTACATAGTTCAGGAGCACAGGCAGACAGGAAGTGACTTTAAACAAACAATTTTTTTTTCATGATCTGAGACTTTTGTTGTACAATAAAACATTAGAACTTATGAAGCCAGATTTCCCACTTGACCATAAAGATATTTAATTTCAGGAAAGCAGTATGTTTAATTTTAGAAAAGCAATGTATTTATGGGTTTTATTTTAGTATCTGAACTATATACCTTACAAATACATAGCTGGTAACACTAATATGCATAATATTTGTTACAAACATCATCTTAACTTTGCTGGAATTGCTGCAAATGTTGTGCTGTAGTGGTAGTCAGTATTGCAGGAGAAAAAGAACTGCTGGTGTTTTGTTAGAAAGCACTTCCACGGATTTTTCAAGATCTCCTTCTGGTTGAGCTCCTGTGATTGCCGCTGTTTGAACACAGCCCCGTCCTTTACCTTTTTAATGTAGGCTGGCAGAGTCTGTGTGTTTTTTCTTTGTGAAATACCTCTCTGTGATGGAGAAGCCTGGTTGCCTTATATACTTCATTGCCTAGATCTTGATGACAGAAGTGTTTGATCTTGTCTGTCAACAGTTTAATCTAACCGCAATCCTTAAAAAAAAGTAAATGTCTGTTTACTTAAATAAAAGATAGCATCTAATTTCATTGCTCCATTTGTGATCTTGGTATTATTAAAGTGGACCTTTGGAATAAAGGGTCAGGAATGCAACTTGCTGTCAAAGCTATTGTTTATATTGCTTTCTTCCTACAAGTTGTTGTTGGAGTTTATAGGATAGTTGTAGGTTGTTTATTGAGTTATAGATAATTCCTGTTAATGGTACAGGAACAATTCTTTTAATAAAAGCAAGAGATTTTTTATATATTCAATAATAATTTTTTCACTATTAAATGAGAGGCAGAATCAGTATCTTTCATGAATATTGTGTAAAAAAAGCATAGATTTTGAGTTGCTGAAATAATACTTCTAGTTGTTTCACAACTACATTCATTATCATTATGAATAAGGCAGAAGAAACTAAGGGATAGCTGGAAATAAATTGCTTCTGGAAATTTCTTGAATCAACCAAATGTCACTTATAGAGAGTGGTCTCTAGATCAGGGTTGTTGTTGTTGTTGTTTTTTAAATGTGCTGATAGATTCTGGAAATGGCTTTTGCAATAGTTTTCTAAGAGTTAAAGACTAGTGTTATGTGAAATTAGAGGACTTATTTAGTGTGGTACAGCACTACCACATAGTGCAAAAGGTATGGAAGACGTAAGGCGTTGGGAGTTCAGATGGGTTATGGTTGTTTTTTTCTTTTGGAGAACCCTCAGAAGCATTTTATAGCTGTTGGAAGTAACTGGTTGGCCAAAGTCTGACTCTCCCCGTTTGCAGGAAGCGCAGTGCCACATCTCACAGCTGTTGTTTGAGGCTGCCAGTGCTGTTTTGTTCCTCTGCTTGACTAACATGCACTCTGTGCCTCATACTTGCTCCTTCTTTGGTAAATGGCCAACCTGAATAAAATCTAGCCAAAGAAAGTTGTTATGGTATGAAGACCCTGAATATTTAGTTGTGAGTGTTGTCTTTTGGTATTTTGTGGATTTAGAAGTGAGACTGTGGAAGAATTCCTAAAGTTAGTCTTTCACTGTACTGCTTGGCCTGATTCCATGTTGTCACCTTGTCCTACGGTGTCCCCTGGTTGTTCACTGCTTCCCTTCTTTGGTCTCGTCCCTCACACACCTTTGTTTTTTGTTCTTGAGCAACAGCCACCATGGGCTGGCCATGCTCTGCTCTTCCTCTCTGCTCTGGGGATCCTTCTGTACCCAGCAAGATCTGAGAGGAGAGCAGAGCTCTATGTGCAGTACAGCAGTAGTTCATGTCTGTGAATCCCCAGAAAGGAGTAATAAAATCCTGGGTTGAGGTTCCTGTGCAAGGCTGTTGGCCATTCACAGTGGCCTGAAGTCCCACAGGGTTGAGGCCCACGCTTACAGAGAAAGCTGCCTGCACAGTTTAGGGCAGGTGCATCTGTTCTTGTATCCTTTCCTGAAACCCTCTTCATATGTTGTCAGCCCTTGTGAATTTAGGAAAGGCTGGGTGAGAAGAGAAGTCCATCTGGTATATTAGCTGGCCTCCAGCTGTGACTCCTATGAGAAAGATGAGTAGGTAAAGCATCCTTTCCTGACATCTGCTCCCAGACATTTGGAGCTGAAGACGTCTTTGTGCTTAGTAATCCATTGTCAAAGACCAGGTTGGCTTTTCTAAGCTTAACACTGCTTTAACATCCTATGGCAGTTTTTTAACAAAGTGCTGTGAGAAGTGCCTTTCTGCCTGGTTTTATGTGGTACCTACTTGTTTGCTACCTAACACACGAATGAAGGGATATCAAGTAAACAATTGTCTTGTCCTTGCTTTCTGTTTTCTATGTGAGTCAAAAGGTGTTTGTCATACTTGATCTTTGTCATCTTTTTCTTTTCCAGGCTAACGAATATTGCTGTATTTAGTTGTGATACTAAATTGTATTGTAATTTATTACTTTTGAGTGTTGTCAGCATGAAAGATTTAAATGCCACTAATTGGTAATGGAGGACTGCTGTTAAAGCCATTTACTTTCCCTTTGAAGAGCTGTATAAGGATGTCTTTGCTGGTGATGGTGCTTGTTGTGTTGGAAATGGTTGGCATTAACATCTCTATTTGAGGCTGAAGGTCTGTTAGAAATTTTTTTAATATGATATGTTATGAAAGTCTTTTTATGTTACTGAGGACAGAAGAGATTGCTGATTAGTACATCTAGCTTCTAGCTATGGTTGAGTGCACTTCTTTGCATATTAACAGAATAAAATGGCGTGGACATTGCACAAAGCTGAAAAATATAGTAGTAATAAAGATGCTTTTAAAATAATCTGCTCAGTATTAAAGAATGAGGAAAGACCTTGTTTTTATAAATGCGATGTTAGGTTTTTGGATTTTCAGAGTCTTGTCCAGTACTCATGCAATGGATTATTTTACCCAAATTTTTTATTCCTTTCACTTTTACAGTATGTGGGGGTCTTCCAGGTTGTCTCCATCAGAATCCAGAAGAGCCAAGAAGGCATTTCTAGCCTTTAGGAAACATGTGTAAGATAAAATAGCAAGCTCAGTTAGCTTCCTGAAAATATGAGAGCATCAAATGCTTCATCTTCAGAGAAGAATTCAGTTGAGGATTAAAAAGTTATTGAAAGGTTGCAGTGAGCAGTAAAAGGTAAAAATAGCCACAAGTTTTTTGCTCCCACAGGATTGATACAGCAGCATTATCTCAGAAGGAAATCCCAACACTTTGACACTTAAGCTGCTGAAAATAGAAGTGTTGCAACAAATCTGGTAGATTGATGTCTTGAGTCTTTGTTAGGGTTATGTAGGAGTATCTTTTTTTTTTTTTCTTTCTTTCTTTTTTTTTTTTAAATTTCTTTTGGAAAATCAGGTTGCTTTGTTTTATTTCTTCCTTATTCAGAACTTTCAGGCTATAGAAGAGAGGGAGTAACCTTTGTTAGGTTTTTGCTTCTCAGTCAGATAGCTGTGGTGAGACAGTGGAAGACCCCTCTATTGTTGTCATTCTTGAATTTTCATGCTCCTGTGTCTACTTTTGTGACAAAGTTCAGTGCTTGAATCATAATATTTTTGAGCATCTTTGTGAGAAATGTTATCTTTACGCTTCTAAGCTTCAGGTAATTCTACTTCTTGCTTTAAAATGTCTGATTACATGCTGTTTTTCTTCTACCTGAAAGTGATAAGCATTCAAATAACAGGAATAGAACATAACATGGATTAACACTTCCATCTTACGTATGGAAGATAATATTTCCAAATTATTGAGCTTAGTGTCCCAAATGGTAGTTTAGAGGTCTCTGTCTCACCAAAATAAAATTTACCATTTCTATCCTGGCAATTGCTGATGATTTTTATATTTATGTTAATTAAAAAAAACCCAAAACCATAACTATCTAAACATAACTATCTCAATCCTATACTTTCAGTGTGGTCAGCTGCAACAAGTATATTCTTCTCTGTCGAATCTCAAATTCAACTCTGCCCGTGGTGGATATATATAACATTTTCTATAATCACTTAGGGGAGGAAGATGGGGGCAGATTTTAAAGGAAAGAGCCTTGTGGTTAAAGGCCTGGCTTCTAAAAATTAATTTGCAAAATTAACCATTTGCCACAGATCTAAGAACCTTGTATTATTATTTTCAGTTAGGTTACGGTTTTAGATTTATAGTACAGTCTGCAAACAATCCCTGCATGCATTGGAAATATTCTGAAGTGAATAATTAATTACTGAACTTAGTGTGAATCTTGTTTTGTTTCAAGTAAAGTTGGTAAAATTACATGATATTATACCAAAAACTAAATGTGTCTTTTCCAGAGAAAACTCCACTTTGTGGTTTAGCATGATGCTTAATAGTTCACCGTGAAATAGGTTTTGAATATTAATTCAATAGTTGCTCATAGTACTTCACTAAGCGTGCTTGAGGCTGGGATAATACCAAGTATTTTCTGATGCTTTCTGTTATGATAAAGTGTAGCTGTTAAAAGTCTAAATAGTCTAAAATAAATACAAGTGAAATTGTTTTGTGTATGAAACAGAAACACAGAGCCATGTTATGTTTCCTTCTGTTTGGCTGAGAACTTTGCTTTTCTTTTCTGTATCTTTAAACTTTACAAGAGTCAAAATTATTTATAGTGAAGGTGACTCCTTGCTCTTCCCAAAGTGAAATGAGTGATTTGGGAATACAGCCTGCATCTTTGAAAGTTGATGATTCGAGTCAATAGCCTCCAAGTAAATTGTATGCCCTTCTTACTTCCATGCGCGCTATCTTATTAATATCTTACAGTATCTTGTAGCTACTTACTAGTTACAATATGGTGTTAATGGTATTCAAAATTGGTTTAGTATTCCTGTACAGCAAACTATACTTTTTCTTGACGTTGCAAAATATGTGTAATTACATAGTTTTTTATCTGCTTATTGCTTCAAAATGCATATAATACAGTTCTTTACACTAGAAAGGCATTCCTCATAACCCTTCCTTATTTTAAACGTCTGATCTGCAGCACTTAATAGTGGTTGATGGGAATATGCCAAGGGTTTCTTTTGCATACTTCTGTTTTCTGCTTTGATCATAGCCCAGGTAGGCCCTTCGGTTTGTGTACTACTTTGTTCCAGGAATTCTCAAAAACGTGATTCAGAGTGAACTCTTAGGTCAGTTGATTTCAAAATCTTGTGTAATTCTCCACTGTGCAATTGTTTGGACCTTCCTCTTTTTAGTTATCTAGAAGACATCGCTAAGAGGCTTCTGGAGGCCCTTGTAGGTTGTTGTCTTATGAACAGTATTGGCCCGGCACTGATCAGCTCTTTACCCTTCATGACTTTCCCTATCCCCAAACTGTGGCTGTATTTAGAACAAAATCAGTAGTGTAGAATATTTCTGCCCATAAAGTTAACTTCCAGTAAACCCTCATGAAATTATCAGATTATCCTTGACCTTTCTGGGACTTTGTAGCTGACTTTTCTTGCTTTGTTGATCTCCTAGTTGTTCTAGACAGCGCGCACTCTTCTGCTTACCTCCTATGTCCTTCATTTCTTGTGTTAACTGTAACAAAACTCTTTGAGATGAAGTATGTGAAGTGCATGTTTTGCATTCCTGTTATGTTTTCCCACAGCACTGCCTGACTCTTAACATTCTAATATCACAAAGTCTACAAAACTGTGAAATTAAAAAAAAGAAGCATAGCTTGTGAAAATTAACTGATTTGATTTTATGCCATTCTGCATATGCGCCATATTTTCAAGTTCCTGGCATAGGAATATATGGATACATACAAAATTTAAGTTCAAGTGGAGATTCTCAGATATAATGATCCAGAAGGGGTTTAAGAAAACACCACGAGATGGAAGAACATATGATAATTACACAGACAGCTGTTATGGCAGGCAGATAATGTTAGATAATAGAATATTGATAATGCATTTTAGTTTTTTTATCAAGTTACACCTTATTGTTTTGTTTTCTTGATTTATTTTTATGTGATTAGCAGGGTTAGCAAGGTGCCAACATTGTAGTTGAAACTTGCTCTCTTAGCAGCTATTTAATTAATTCTGGAATTGATTGTTTAATTCTTAGTTATATTTACAAAAAAATGTTAAGAGCTCTTTAAATTGATCCTATACTTTACTTAATCTATTTGTTTCAGCAGTTTGGGAGTGATTAATTTCTGATTTGTGTTAAAATAGAGGCCCCACAGGCTTTGTCGGCATTCTTTAGTATAACAGGAATCAGGAGTGCAAAGCTTCTATTTGTCTGACTATGAAAATCTCTCTGGAGAAAGGAAGCTAGGATAAATAGATTTACAGCATTCTCAAAACTTACAACCAGATACAGAGCTGTGAGGAGCTAAAGTATGCGGGTTAAAAAAAGAGTTCTAATAGTTAGAAATCCTTAAAATGCTGTTCTTGACAGACAAGAAATGAATCAATTAAAAGATCTTAATTTGTTACAGTATAAAGGGGAAAAAATAGTTCTTTATTAGTACAGGCCAACAACTTGGCAGGAACTTAAATATAAGTCCAAGGTTTCTGAAGCCAGCGGCTGGAGAATGTTAGCAGATTTCTGTGCTGGTAATGAGGGGAAAGGCAACGATTTCACAGACAGCTGAGGGCAGTCACACTTGCATTCTTGAAAGCAGTTACTAGTGAAATAAAGAGTTACATGCAATAATCAGTAGAGATATTTTAAATGCTAATGTTGCCTATGTTCTCTTTGCTAAGTGGTAGGGTGTTTTTTGAGAGCTGGTGAAAGATATTAAGGATTTTTGGTGGCTGATAAGGATGTTTTTCAGGCCTTGGATAATGTGATGGAATGAGGCAAAATATTTTTGAGTCCTTTACCTACAACTTTGGCAGCTCATAAATGATTTCATCACGATAAAGGAGCATAAGTATTAAGTACAGTACTAAGTACAACACATACCAGTACTTTGTGCTTTGTTTGTTCATGTTTTCCTCCTGAAATGCCAGTACATTTCTTGCTAGAAAGTGTCTTGAGAGATCCTACTGAGAGAGGCAGTTTTTGAGCAGCAGCAAAATCCCTCCGTAATTTGTCAAATCAACTTCTCTTAAGGTAACGTATGAAATTTATTTGGCATTTCCTATATCTCTGTTTGAAAATAGTTCTTTTTTCTAGTTTTTAAGATTTACTTGTTAATGTAGTCACAGTAATATGTTGTTTTCATATAATGCATCTTGTTTTCCTACTTAAAAATGAATTTTGTGACTGTCCCAGGAAGAAAACCCCACTTTTTTTTCCTTATTACAGTGGGAAAACAAATAGGAATGCCATTCTTGTACCTGCTACATTGAAGAAAGGGAGAGAGGCAACTCTTCAGAGAAATTAAAATATGTGGATTTTTGTCTTAAGTTGTAGAACTGCTCAGGAGTCAGAAATGTTCTCATCCATCAACGTGTTTATTAACTGTATGAGAGAATTCTGTTCCCTCTGTCTGTGGTTGTTCTGAATGTTATGCCAGCTGCAGCCTTGCGAGGCAGAAATTGTGCTGCTTGAAACTTCCTTATTTCTATCTCTGTTGTTTGTGTCACTTGCCAAACTTGTTATTTGTTTTAAATCAGCAATGAAAAGCCGTTTCTGCCTGCCTCCAGGAAATCATCAGTTTAATGCAATTTGTTACTGTAAAACATGGTATGAAATGTACTAGAACTCTGGGAGGCTTGGAATTAAGACTGTTACTGAGTATGTTGTTATCTCATCCCACATCTAACATTGTATTTCAACATGCATAGTAACCGATTGGTGGAAGGTGACACCTCCTAGGATTTTGTAACTCTGGTTTGTTTACATGTAAGAATTTCAGAAAAGCCACCATTGTTAGGTGTGATATTGAGCTGTGACTTTAACCACTAATACTAAACAAATTCAGAAATTCATCAAGTTATTTTGAAACTTGTAAGAGGCTATGTGCAAATTTTCACATAAATATGTTCTCCTTCAGTTGATGCAAAACCTTATTAGGGATGAGAAGCTCTTTGCACTGCATGATGTTCTGAAAGGTCTTGATTTGTAACTTGGAGAAATAAGGTCTCAGAAATCATTCTCAGAGACAGAACAGTAATCAAGGATGCGTTTGTTAACAATTACTGAAGGGAAAACGGTAGATTTTCAAACAGAAGGAAAGAAGCACTCAATAAAAAGGCTGTCTTTTCAGGTGGCTTCATACAACTCCTTTGCTTTGAATTCCATTCACACGTTATTTTTTTTCCCTTTTCATTTCTGTGTGTGAGGCTGCAGGGAGTCTTTTCTGATCTGCTTGCTATTTCTGTTCTAATAGGTGACCTGTGTTGCTAGCTTAGAACAATAAAAAGGATAATGCAGTTTTATTTTTTTACCATATGCATAGCTCCCTTTCTTTTGTTGTACATCTTGTGATGTCTGTGTATGTTTTGTATTGCTTCATGACTCTGTTTTTGCAATCTTTTATTTTAAAAGGTAGCAGAATAAAATGTGTGTCATTTTCTGGGTCTAAGCTCATAAGGTTCTACTTAGTGCAATGGGCAGGATCAACTGAATAGACTCCTTTGGTAGATAGGTGTTATGGTGTATGATATTTGTTTAATTTTTGAAGCTTCCTGTCCTATAAAGTAAATATTCGTAATGTATAGCTTAAAAGATTTCTTGAGATCTTGGAACCATATTTATCTGATTAATCATATCTGATTTACTTGTAAGCTACCCTTCACCTGTAACACAACTCTTCTGCGTTGCTCAAAGCCTGCTCTGTCCTCATGAACTGTGCTGGCAGTAATTTCGCACTGACTTCAGTGAGTTTCTGAAATATGTCACATCAGTATCCACACAGAGAGTTTGGAATTCTAGTGTCTCCATCTTGTTTGTCTACACTGTTTAAATATCTGTTCTTTTTTACCCTCATTCACTATTTAAGTATAATCACTTTCTGTTGTGTTCTTATTTCAATGTACAGTCTTCCTATAATTTCTTCCACAAAGGATTCGTCATTTTAAACTGTGTGCTATTCAGTTGTTAACAGCTTTTCTCCAACTATTAACGTACAGGGAGTTATAGAAAAGAATTAAATTGCTGACACCATTCCTTTTTGGTTTAGATGAAACCTTCTTCTAGTTTTGACAAATGTGCTTGGAATTATTCTTCCCCAAATTAGCCTACTAGGCTTTATATTTGCAGAACTATAGAATGGCTTAGGTTGGAAAGGACCTTAAAATTCATCTTGCCCAACCCCCTGCCGTGGGCAGGGCTGCTCCCTTCCAGCTCAGGCTGCCCAGGACACCATCCAACCTGGCCTTGAGTGCCTCCAGGGATGGAGCATTCACGGCTTCCCTGGGCATCCCTGGGCCAGGGCCTCACCGCCCTCTGAGTGAAAAATTTCCTCTTAACTTCTAATCTAAATCTCCCCTCTTATAGTTTAAAACCATTTCCCCTTATTTTGTTCTTTTATTTATTCTCCTTCCCTTCCATTCACCTCTTTTACCTGTATAAAAGAAGCTCTTATTTCTGAAAATGATTGGAATGATTTGATGACTTCTTTGTGTGGGAGAGAGGAAGATTTTCTTCACTCTTGATGCCTTTTTTCTCTTTTCAAGGAGTTCAAGCTGGCCTTTTATGAACAGAAATTGCTTGCTGGCTGAATTCGTTAATAAAGTTCTTGCATTGAACGTAGGTACCTGTGGCTATCTCGTGGTGGGTATTTAAATTACTCCTTCGTGCTCTGCAGGACGGAGATTGTGGTTTGTAAGAGATGAAAATGAACAAATAACCGTTCAGTGATTGTATGTGGTGTTCAGAATTGATACAATCCAGTTGATCTGAATGGTCCTTAGCAGATCATTCTGAATAGTTTGAATTGGAAAATATTCTGCAAAGTGAAGTTCTGAGTATTCAGCTCTGAAATTCACTGAGAGAGAGTTTATGCCACAATTCCTGGTAAGGATTCAAGCTGTGTTACTGCCATGTTTTTCTACTGATTGTAAGAAAATAAGATAAAAACTAATTCTGTTATTTTCTTGAGTTTTTTTTTCTTTTGATTGTAGAACAAAGTTAGAACATTAGAATTATGTATAAAAACAAAAAACTTAAGGAAGGTGACCTTGTAAAGTCTGGTTACTTAAACTGGTGAAATCTCTGCCTGGGGGATTCACAGACTGTGATTTTGTTTACAAGTGAGAATTAATTTGTTACTTTTGATAGGAGCCGGAGGCTTTGAACTCTGGGTCTCTGTCAGTACCTTGGGGAAAAATGTCTCAAGGCAAATATGGAGAGTGATCTTTCCTTGGGAGATTGTTGGGCACTTATTTTCTGACTACAGTAATATAAGCAAAGTCTAGAAAAAACAATCTGGACTGTGACTGATTAGACAAAACAAATGGAAGCTTCAAGCTTACTGAGGAAAAAGATTGGAACTGCTTTGGCAACACATCTGTTGAACAGCGTGGTAAAAAGACAATTTGGGAATCTGAAATTCTTTCTGCTGCTTGCAGAAGCATATGCAGGGTTAGTATCAAAGTGATGAGAACATAACACCAATTCAGCTTCTTCTGGGAAGTTTCCTTAGTCAGATATTTGCCCCATATCATTGCTTGCTCTGGAGCACTTGATTGTTTTTTTTTTTCTCTATATTTTTGCTCTTTACACACATAAAGGACAGTGGTATTAGTCCCAAGAAAGGGCTAGTGATGTTTTCTATTAGCTGAAAATAGGGCTGGAAAGGACCTTGATGGTGCCATGTATGGTGGGTTGACCCTGGCTTGCTTCCAGCTGCTTGCTTTGACAGCTGCTTGCTTCCCTGTTTCTCCCACTCTCTGCAGGTCAAGGGGAGGGAATAGGAACAGGAAAAGCAAGAAAACTCATGGGTTGTGAGAAAGACTGTTTAATAAGTGAAGTCTGTGGGGTGACCTAATTGCAGCCTTTCAGTACCTAAAGGGAGCCTACAAACAGGAGGGAATCAACTCTTTGAAAGGGTTGATAACAGCTGGACAAGGGGAGTTGGTTTTAAGTTGAGAGAGGGAAGATTTAGGTTGGATGTCAGGGGGAAGTTCTTTACAGAGAGAATGGTGAGGTGCTGGAACAGGCTGCCCAGAGAGGTTGTGGATGCCCGTTCCTGGAGGTGTTCAAGACCAGGTTGGATGGGGCCCTGGGCAACCTGGTCTAGTATTAAATGGTTGGTGGCCCTGCATGTGGCAGGGGGATTGGAGATTCATGATCCTTGAGGTCCCTTTCAACCCTGGCCATTCTGTGATTATGTGGATAGACTGGGAGAAAAAAACAAAGGCTATGCGAGACAAATCCCACGAGCATGCCAGTGTCCAGCCAGTCTTTGAGAACAGCTGCCTTGGAAGGTGAACATCCAAGAGAATAAAACTTCAGATATTACTGAGTATGATGCTATATGGTATGAATAACCCACTGCATTTGAGATTCAGGCTGTATCCCATGCAGCTTCTTGGCCACCCTTGGCCTTCTTGCTGAGGTGGGGACAGAGTGAGAAGAGCCTTGACACTGTGCAAGCACTGTTGAGCAGCAGCCACAACACTGCTGTGTTGTCAGTGCTGCTGTAAGCCACCAAACAACAGCATCATACAGGCTGCTTTGGGAAGGTTAACTGTCATAGCCAGGCCAGGTCAGTCCTGTCTCCTGTAGTCAGATCATCAGAGTAATAAACTTCTCCCCCAGAATACATGCTTTTCCTTGCACGTGTATGACTTAGGGTTTCTCTGCACGTGTATTTTGATGTTAATAACAAAACTTGAGGCTACGATGTATTTTCCCATCTACCAAAAAAAACCAGTGCACCAGACCATGGTCATTTGGGTAAGAATGTGAATTTGTTCTTCTCACTGACAGAGCGTGAAAATCTTCTTGACTATGCTGAAGTAAAGAGTTTAATTTTAATAGAGAGGGCCTTTGATCATTTCTCACTTTCATCTCATATTCCTCCTATCATGCCGAACTTCCTTATGATTTCAGCAAGTATATGTCAGTTTTTAGGAATTATCTAGGATGTGTGGGTCAGAAAGTCTGATAAGGTACTAGCATTTTAGTAACATTTGAAAGCAGTTAATTGCTCCTAAGCTGGTAAAAACTCATCTTGAATTCAAAGAGAATGTGCTGTGGCTTGCAAACTACAGTACTCATGATTTGGGAAAAAACTGTCACACAAAAACTGCTAAGAGATGATCATAGTTGTTGTTTCATTGGCCCAACTACTTTGATTTCCTCTGTTATACAGGTAATTAGCTTATCAGGAGTCAGTTTGAGAAACTAGATGAGATATCATTTGTTATTCTTTTTCAGTAGGTAGATGTTTAGAACAGGTTCTTAAATCAACTGTAGTTGAAAACTCTTGTGTAGTTTTTTTCTGTAAAATCCAGCTTTAGACGGTTGATTCAGTACAATTTATAAACTGTAAATTTATTAAATTTATTATTGTTTATTGTCTTTATATAAAGAAAATCAGTGATATTTGGTTCTCACAGTTGTTCCTCGATGTATGTGGGGGTTTTAAAAATCTTAAGTATTAAATGCTGGCAGGAAATGCGAAGCTTGACATTAAGTGTTTGCCTGTGACTGACTGCTTTGGCACAAATAGGTGCAATTTTGTACATGAATGGTTTTGAATTAAGTGAAAGATCACCAAGTGATAAATTAGCACTAATTAAATTGGCGTGTATCTATTACTATTTTCTGTAGCCATCAGCAGATTGCCAGCTAACATGCACATCGATGTGTGAATGTACATTTTTCATTCTCCAGTTCTTTAAGTATTTTACAAAACAACACAGTGTTAATTTTACTTATTTTTGCAGAGCTCCTTGTGTGAGTGTCTCAGGTTCTTGTGGGCACAAACAGGAATTGGAAAGAAAGCCCTTTTGCTATAGAAGTGCTTGCACATTGGTTTGCTACAGAGTGTAGCAGCCTTGCATGCAGGGGCTGAACAAGCTAACAGGTCATCAGAAAGACTGAGCAACAGGCAGCAGGAGACTGGACCCTTATGGATGGAAAAATAAATTCCTGAGCTTGGCATTGAGTTTGCCACTGCCAGAAATATCCATGTGTTGTCTGTACTGAAACACGTTAAGGAGAAAAGATTAAAAAGAAGCACAGCGTTAACACTATGAACAAGAAGAGGCAGTGCCAAGATTTGGATTTATCCTCTGGCTGCTTTTCTCTCTAGCTGTAGTATTGTAGAAGATGAAATGTCAGCTGTAGACCATGTTTCATTCACACAGTATAGAAGCTGCAGAGAAAGGATTGCTGTGCAAACATCCACTGCCAAACACGTTTTGGTCAGCTGTTACTGAAACGCCAAATAGTTGGGTTTTCTGTTAGTGTGTTGTTAAGGAAAACTTAGCCCTATTAAAACAAGAGGAAAACAAGCCCATTCAAACAAGAATGACAAACTACTCTTGTTTTAAGATTTAAGGATAGAAGAGTACCTGAGCTGCTAGTGATGGAACAAGTATGTTTTACTATTAAAAATATATATAAATTGAAATAAGCACATTTATTTGGTTTTGCTGTTGGTTTTCTTTGATATTATTATTAAACTCCTTTTTGCTGTAGCTTAACATACAAAACGTGCCAAAGTTAAATAGAATGTAAGAAGAACATACCAGTTCTTAATTGGTACTAATCTAGAAGCTGGGGACTCATGGTGGTGGGGAATAAAGGCATTTTAAAGAGCTTATGTTCTTTCTACCAGATTCTAGTACTTGCATCTGTTACTGTGTTCTCAGTCTTGCAAGTGGAAAGTAGGTTTTTTTTATTCAATGTTTTAAAATTTAAGAAAAAGATAGTGTTTAATAGAAGAAGGATCAAATGGAGTGTGAAATGATGCAGAAAGTTAAAGAGCCAATTGGATTTTTTTGTTTAAAATGAAAAGGCCAACCTGTATCAGCATAGCACTTTGCACTCACTAAAGTAGAAGTAAGCAGTTGTTACATAGCTCGTAAAAAATACAATACTGCAAGGGTTGTATCAGTAAAAGTAAAAAATTAACTTCGTGTGTTTTATTAGAGGATTTTTTCCTGTGCTATTCTCAAACTAAGACTTGACATAAAAGGTAGCGCTTGCTGGTTCAAGCAAATGAGTTAAATGTCACTCTGGTTTTCATTGCCTAGACAGATGTGACGCTGAGTAGCTGCCTCCTGCCATTCCTCTTGTACCTGCTTGTGGATGGAAACTTGTCTAGATCTTGTGGTCAACCAAACAGCACTGCCTTTTTGATTTCAAGTCAGGAACAGAAAGTTGCAAATGAATTTCAGTATATTGATTTCACAGAAAATTACTTGAGCAAATCCTTCTCTTTAAATGGCAGGAATGTGTCACCTGAGGACAGTTGAAATGAAAAATGTGACTTGTCCATTTCATCTGAATCTTTATCAGAGAGCTTGCAGTATTCTGGAGGACCAATTTCTTAATAAAATGCAGGAAAATAATAGGAAAATCATCCAAGCTTATATATATTTGTATGTGTGTGTATATATATATATATACATACATACATACATACATACAAATATGCCTTCAGAATCATTTTATAGAAAGATTTGTACTCTTGTAGACAGTAATATGTCCCATTAATAGCGTAACTTCCCTAATGTTGTTTGCTCTTGTCGCAATAGGAATGTTCCCTTTAGAGAGAAAAAAAAAAAAAAAAAAGGTAAACTACAGATGTCTTTATCTTCTTTAGTTCCAGAATTACTCAGTTAAGATACACATGTACAGAACCACTGATTATTAGCGAGTGTTTACTTCAAGGAATAGAAGTTCCAGCGTTCCTCTTTCCCATTTCTCAATGTGTTTGAGCAGCACTATGCTAATGTTAGTACATTTACCTCACAAGGGACTTCAGTGCTGGGAAAGTGCTATTATCTCTGTTCTGTGAACACAGTTTCTAGAAACTGAGTTTCAGCCTGCTGTTGGGTTGTTTTCCAGTAAAAAGTGGCCCAAGGGTTTTTTTGGGTACTGTGTGGAACACTGCTAACAAGTCATCACCCTCTCCCTTTCTTCCCCTCCTTTCCTTCTGAAGACATCTTCAGGCTGCCTCTGCCTTTTCCTCCAATTCCATCATCTTCCGGATGAAGCAGAACTGTTTTTCCATCTTCATCAGCCTGCACAAAATCTGAGATACTTAATTTCTACCTCTGAGTCTCCCGTCATTTTGCTTTTCATCAAATCATGACTAATTTCTTAATTTCTACTCTGAGAATCTTATTTGATTTCTTAGTAGAAGTAAACATAGAAAATGAAAATGATGTTTGTCATCTTTCTCACCAGTGCCATTTGTTTTCCTTTGGTTGTCCTCATTGTGCCCCTTGCTGCAGTGATGAAATACCTTCTTGCTGCTCACACTTCTCCATGGATCAATTGTTTTGCTTTCAATTTATTTATGACTTCCCCAGCTTTTACCACTCCCAGTGGTAAAGTCCCTCAAGGACTCTTGCCTCTAGTTATGAATGCTATCCTTATTCTCTCTGTGATGTTCATTTTCTTTGCCCTGTCAGCAATGAGGAGGAGTGTAACTGTGCAAGAGTTGATACCAAAGGATCTGGTAGCTCATTATTCAATAAAATTCCTGACTTTGAAAGACATGTTTATGCCTGTTTCTTGTTTATCAGTTTATAGAATACAAAAGAAGCCCTATGGACTCTTAAGTTATTTTTGGAAACTCTGTGATGGGGAGTTTCTAATTACTGTGTTCACATGCTTACCTTAACTGTGAGTCTATAGGCACTGTCACAACATACAGTGGTGCAGTTTTGCATCCACTTCTATTCAAAACCTGGAGGATAGAATACAGGCTATATCTCTTCCTCCGGCTGGCCTTTATGAATTAGCAAAATGTGTGCAAATAGTTTTAATCTTTCACCCAAGAGCAGAATAAATTTGCAGAGATAATTCTGTAGTCAGTATGCTTGCAGTAACTGTTAGCATTTACTTAGGCTGTATAGCATGGCAGCTAGAAATAGGAGTACGTTACTAACAGAGATTAGTTAATTACAATGCAGCAGCTTGCACTGGTTGTAAATAATGATGGGCACAGAATGCAGCTCTAACATTAGCAGCTTGGTTTTGTAATGTGTTTATGTAAGTATACTGTCAAGGTTTTTTAATGTAGTGAAGCTTCAAAAATATTTGTATTTGCCCTATTGGCATCTCAGTATTCTTGTTTGGTTTTTTTTTTTTCGTTTTTTTTTCTGCTTGTTTTTTCTTGTTTTCCTTTCAGTGTACGTATACTTAAAATTGCAAGTATGACTTGAAGTCACTCTTATTATGTTAATCTATATAATAGATAAGGCATTGTTTTGAAAGTTATCCTTGCAGCTCATATCAAATATCTTGCCTGCTTTGCTATGAACCTTGGAAGTAGAGAATTCTAGTGTTATCTATTAGTAGCTCTTAGTAATGTAGACATGAATTTGACACGGTAGTAAACAAGATAATGATAGAAAGATGGGTAGGGAATTAGTTCTCAACTTCCCAAGTATACATGAATGAATTTAAATCAGGGTAGCCCATTGTAATTAAGGTCTGTAGTAGAAATCTTCTCATTTAATACAGATACTTAAGTATCTTCATTAAAAATTAGAACTTGAAGTTCAGTTTTGATCTGGTGTTAGCTTTTTAAAGATGTATCAGGATAAGTCTAACCATTTGCAACATGTTGTGATGGATCACATTTTGTTGCATCCTTTTGGATGGTGTTGTCTGAGTGAATTGTTTTGCTAATATAAATATATTTCCAAAGATTAATCTGTATATATGTATATATATTATTTCCAAAGATTAATCTGTATATACACACACACACACACACACATATATATATATATGTATATATTTTAATGTTTCAAGAGAAGAAGTTCCTATTAAGCGTGGAATGTTGATACTGATGTTCTACTTGAGAAACTTTTATGACCTTAGAGAGGGTGAAAATAAGGTCCCTTTTTGGCCCTGCAGCTGAGGAAATCTCAGAACTTGGAACGTGTTGCCAGAAGAAGCAGTGAAGGCTGTTCACTTTGCCACATTCATTTTCTAGATTTTCAGAATGATGCCTTCATTTGAAAAATTTAAAGGGAAGAAATAAATCTTACTTATTGATAGTTAGATAGGAAAGTTGAGAGCATATCATAGTGTGGTGATGTAAGTTTTGGCTTCAGGTTTTATTTTTCAGAAGCATTTGAAGGGCACAAACACATAAGAGACACATACTTTTATGTGCAATGGAATAGACAGAAATTAACAGAAGACAATATAGACAGTGTAAGGAATTTGTTACTAGCTGATAAGAATCCAGTATTTTGAGTCAGATTTTTTTCCCCCTGACAAAGATTAAACTAGGGAGTAATAATGCTTGATTATTTGTTAAGGGACTCATGCTGAATTGGTGTTGAAGTTGTTTGGAAACAAATCGAAACATACAATTGGTTTTATGTATCTCATTATCTATCAACAGTGATCAAACCTCAAATGTATCATTTTCTGCCTTGAATAAATAGCACTAATTCTTAGATGTGTAGTGTTAATTTATTCTTTGAATTGTCATGTCATCAATTTTCACTGTTTTTATTCTTAGCGGGCCACAATTCTTTAAAACTCACAAATGACTCAATGTAGCAGTAAGACAAAACTTGCCTTCAAAACTGCCTTTGTACCATTATTAGAAATAATAGTGTCCAAATAATAATAAAGTCCAAATAGTATAAACATTCAAATTAGTCCTATGTTTTCCAAAACTGCATTTGCTTCTTGATTTAAGACAACAAAAACCCTAGGAAAAAAAAAAAAAAAAAGGATGTGAATAATTTCAGCATGGTAGCTTTCTGAGCTTTCTGTAATCCAGAGAAAATTCTGATATTCATAATCAATTCCACAGTCCAAGGGAAAAAGGATATGCTTTATTTATAGGATGATGTACCATGAGGATATTCTGGGGCTGATGAGAGATTTCTGATTACCATCTGCTGCAACTACTCAAGTTTCAGAGTGGATTAACTATGTATACCGAGACCGTAAGATCCTAAATCCATCTGTAGACTGTTTATCAGTAGTGGTAGTCTATGTAAAATGTCCTTGGGTGAAGTGTCTAGGTTCTTGTCTGCACAGGAAGTATCTTGGTACCTGGAAGCGATAGTGTTAAATGGTTTTTCAGTCAAACCACAGACTATTGTTGGAACTCATTAAATGCATCTTTTCCATTTTGGTGAAAATGAAATTGGAAATTGAATCTACTGGGTCTAAAGGTGAGACAGTGGTCAAAGGTGCTTTACAGAAGTTTGTCAGGTCAGCAGCCATGGTTTTACAGGCTTAAAAATAAAGGAAGATGAGGGTAGAACACACTTTACTTAAAAATCTACATCTAAGACATGATTCAGTGCAGATTTTAAGATTTTTCAAAGCTCTATTCTAAGTATACAACAACTGGAGAATTCTCCGGTTAAATCCCATTCTTTAAGAGGCAGCTGTACAGGAATTTACAGATATGCCATTTGTCAATGTCTTATGAAAAACAGCTTCATTTTGCCCACTCTTTCTAGTTAGAAGTACTATTTTCAGTCTCCTCCTCACGCCAACACTTATGAAAGCTGCTGCAATAAAATGACATTAACAGGTGGTAACGGGTAAAGACAGGCAAATAGGTGAACATTTAAGCATAGCTATGTTAGTCTGATATAATTTCCCTGCTTGACTACTTCCATGGGATCTATAGATGTCAATTTGTTTTCTCTCTTAGGGAGACCTTTTCCTGTTGGAATAGAACAGTAATGTAAGTCTGATCCTTGTGTTGTTCTATAGTCATTTCCTAAACCATGATCCCCAACTGTAGCCTAATCGAAGTAGTTTTTTGCATTGGTGTTCTCCTTCTTTCAGTTACTGAATCCTTACTAAACTCCTTGTGCCTGTTCTTTCTATTAGTTGAACCCCATAGCCTGAAAAGGGACCAGGAAGGTTTTTTAATCTATTCTTAAAACAGCTGCAAAAGGAAAGAGAATAAACTGTACTTAAACTCTTTTTGGCCCAGTGCTTTTCCAAGCTAATTTTAGTAAACACATGTTTAGTAAAGGCTGTAAACTTAAAATACATGTTCTGAGAGCTGTCTTTTTCTTTGCAATTTTTATTGCAGTGGTTGATTAATTAATGTTTGTGGTACGATCAATGGCTCTATGAATGGTAGTTAGAAGGCTCTTGTAAGCTGAGGACTTGGCAAATACTTTTAAATGAAAAACACTAGCTAGCTTTTGCAGAATGAGTGGAAATTTTCCTGGCAAGCTATGGTAGCATTAACAGAAAAAGAAACACGTCCTTGCTGTTGACTAAAGAACTTGCTTTCTAACTTCGTGTTATCACTGAATTAATAAATAAAAGATCGTCTTATCCTCTGTTGCTGAGGAGCAATTGGTTTACAATATTGGAAAGCATAAAGTGTTGGAATTTCATGTCAGTCAGTACTGCAGTCGGGAAATGATCAATAATTTGAGGTTTTTACTTTGTGATTATTAGGATGTATACTGCCCTACCATGGAAATGTTGTGTCTGCAAGGACAAAAACACCTGAAATAAAACTCATCCAATATTAAGGTAAATTTCCTAGAGAGTTTCATGAGGAAGACAATGGAGACTGTGAACCACAGGGTCAGTTAAATACATTCCAGAAGTTGCTGGAACTAGATGGCTTTAGTGTAATTTCAGGGCTGCTGAGACAATTTTTGCTTAGATGCCTGGCACTGAAAATCCAGAATACTGTATTTTATGTTAGAGTGGCTAAAGGAAGTTCTAAAACAAAGATATGTAAGCTATTAAAGGATGTAGAATGAGTGTTATGTTCCTGGGGTTCTGTAAATCAGAACATAATTAGTTTCTTACAAGACTCATTAAGTGTGAAAAGCCATGGCCAAGTGGAGTCAGAAGAGTTTGGTGTAACAAAGTATTGAAGTTGCTAGTATCTGTGAACATCTTTGTAATATTACGTGGATAAGACAATTTGCTTTTATTTTCCAAGAAAAATAACAAGTGTGATATTGTGGTATGTCCTTGTCTTTAGAGATTTGGTGTTTTTCTTTCATTATTTCTTTGGACTTTTTCCTGTAGATTTTATGAGATTTTGTTCTTGGTGTGAGGCCTTGAAATGGGAAATTTCATGCAACTCATAATTTGCCAGGCTGAGAAGACAGTAGATTTTTGCACTGCAGGTAAGACGTACTTCAGTATAAAACAGAAGACACAATGACTTGTAACTGAAGCGCCTTCAGATCAGCTATTTTGTGTTCAGAAGCAAAAGTATATGGAGAGGTATGCATATGTTTAGATATGTGTACATTATGTAAATGTACACAAGAATATATGTTAACACTGTCACCTTAAGGTTTCAATACAGTGTTACTATTCTGAAATAAAACTTGGCAGGGGATAGGGTTACCATAGTTGCATTCTGGGTGGGATACACTCACAGAGTTTAGAAAAATTGCAATAAAAATCAGTTAAACGAATTGGATTGAAAAGAAAAGTGTATCATGCTGTTCTCAGTAGGTCTTTGATATGTGGTGTTAACATTACATTATTTGCTTGTCTTTGAGGGAGCACAGCAACCTGTAATACAGCCAGCAAATCCACCTAGTTCTCATCTCGTGTTTATTTCAGTGCTCTAAATACCACCCATGCTTTCTCCCAAAATGCTTTATTCAGTCTGCAGTATGACTGAAAGCCAATACTTTGAGGTGCAAACACTCAAACTTGCCTTCCTTCATTAGTGAAATACTTGAACTACTCTGCCAGCAAAAGAGGTTATGCCTTCAAACTGCCCATAATCTACAGACCTGGGTAATTACCTTAGCTAAATCTAAGTTCTGAAAAATTGGCTTGAACTACGTTTTGATTAAGTTTTGGAAGCCTGTTACCCAGAAATCAGGGCACTTCTACATCTGACAAATTTTATGCAAAATTACTGTTAATTTTAGACGCAATCATATATTTTTATCATAGATGTGATCGAGAACAAAGCGCATGCCAGTAAGGACACTGTTTCTTCTTGGAGTCAAAACTATGGAGGATGACTGTTCTCCCTTCCCCTTTACTGTTACGTGTTTGTGTGATTGCATTTATGAACACATACACACCCAGACACCCCTACATTTGCCTTCTCTCCGAAGCGGAATCATTACTGTTCCATTATACTTTTCTATTGCATACAACATGATATATTATGAACGAGAGTCATTGCTTGATCCTGTTGTAGAAGCAGGTCCTTTTTCTATTTCTGCTGAAGTGTTTTGGACTCAAGCAAGATGTGAATAAGAGATTATTTTAATATTAAAAATAAAAAGAAGGCCAGAATAGTCTTTAAAAAAAAACAAAAACAAAAAAACCCAACGTATTACTACTTTTGAATGGGAGGGAAACTTTCAGGGACGAGTTTTCACTTGTTTTAATGTAATATTTAATATCTTTTTTTTTTTAATACCAAATATTGGAAACCATAACAATCAGTTTTTCCTCTACTACCAGTATGCCAAAGATGTATAGAGTCAGCTGTTTCACAACTGGTTCCAGAGCTGTGCTTTTTTCTATCTATGCCGAACTAAACTCTGATAATCATGCCAAAATTTTTGCTGATGGTCTCAGTGGGTTTTGGTGAAAGATTTTATAAACAAAAGGACTCAAGTATATTTTTCTAGTGAACTGATGGCATCTGCTACAAATGATTTTCTCAATACCACAGGCTTGCTTGGCTAGTTCCTTCCAAAAACATGACATAAAGAGAATATACTGTTCTATATAATCTTAGCAAAAGGCTTTTAAAGTTAGCTAAATATAAAGCTGTGATTCTACTAGAGAACAGTGCAAATTAGTTTGAAACATGAGTGCCTCTAGTGAAGTAAACAAATTAGGAAGTTCTGTGTGGCAGCATGGCTTCCTGTATAAGCACTGCAGCATGTTTGATAAATGGGAAAACACACTTTTGTACTGTATTTTCTTCAAGTATGTAGTCTTTTCTGTCATATAGAAGCAATTATTTGGTTTTTACAAAGCTAGGATGAGACTGTTCTTTCATATGTTCTTCCTGTCTGGAATGCTCAGAGAATGGAAAATTCATTTGATTTGTTATTATTTTTTTTAGCATTCTAGGATATTAAAGTAAATCCTTAAGATGATTTTTTTTTTTTAATTTAAATGGTAGCTGGAATGTATTTCTTGTATAATGTGTTTTGCCTTTAATGGTTGTGAGAAAGATCACACCTCCTTAGTTACCTGAAAAAAATCAGCTGAAAGACAAGGAGGTATATAATAAACTAGTTACACTGATATGGAAACTTACTCCAAAGATTCTCACATGTATTCATTAAAATTAATTATGTTGATATGATAAGGGTTTATAAAAGTTAATTATATTTATATGGTAACATCACTTTTCTAGCCAAGTCTCTTGAAGATGTGATTTGCTGCACCTATCTGCCACTAGCTGGTTTTGCCTGACAAGATTGCAGAATAGAGGTCTCAGACACAGTTTAGTTTCTGTAAATTTCATGAACATTTACAGCTGGGTGAAGAAACACAGCACTGTTTGTCCTTCATTACAGTAGGTTACGGAAAACAGAATCACTGTCTGTTTTTGTTGTTTGTGACGTGCTGAGCAAGCAACATGTCTGCCTCCATATAACATGAAAGGAAGAGATGTAGAACAGGGTACTTTGACAGTATCGGTGTCTAGATGAAACAGACAAGAGCATATAATATTTTAATTAAGAGAGCAGTTTTAAGATATGAAAAGAAGTCTTAAGTAGTTTCAGTAGAATTCTACTATTTTGGTAGAATACAGTTATGCAGTGGTGGATTGTTCTACTGAACAAGTCTCTCCATGTCTTAATTCTCCAGAATTCAAGTACCTTTCTTGCCCTGTGGAAAATTCACATGCATTAGCGTAGCCAACCGAACGTTTGATAGTTTAGCAAAGCTTTGGTAAATATAACTCCTAATAAAGAATAATTGTCACTCTTCATTGTGTTAATTACCTTTCTTCCCCTCTCTTCCCCTCGTTCCCTCTTGCAGTGGTGAGCCCTCAGCAGGAAGTAGCTTAGTGTTGTTAGCACTTTGCATTTATTTATGCAGTTTAAGGGAAGAGCAAACAATATTACCCCTGTCTTTATTTAGTTGGAATAGTAAGTCATGGAATGCTTATTCTCTCATAGTTACCTTAGCTCCTGAAATATTTTTTATTTGTTCTGTGGACATCCGTAACCATCTATAAGTAGAAATTGTAGAAAGCAATCTAAGTTATTTAATTTAAAAAAAAATTGGACTTCTGCATCCTTATTTAGTTCTTGACACACAGTGCATGTTTAAAGTTAGTAGCAGTAAAGTTGGTTTCAAAACATACTTCAGTGCACTTTGCCTAGAAAATTAGGAATTTTGACCAGACTTCCTTATTCTACTCTAATTTTAATAAAATAAGAAAATCAGAACTAGATATGCTAGCAACATAATTATCAAATGGTGAATAATATTATTGAATAAGAATATAATAAAAAAGATGTAATTATGTGTAATAATGTAAGGATCATCCATTCTTGTGGGAAATGTCATTCTTCAAAGGGAACCAAATGAATTAGGCAAGTTCCATAAACTAGTTCGTGGTTACAGAAGTCATTTATCTAAATACTGTCTTCAGAAAGCAGCAACAAGAAAAGATTACCAGGTGAATGTTATGACCATAACAAGCTACGAGGCTTCTGTAAATACTAATCTGCTGTGGCAACATACTAAGAAACCAAGGCAAAACATATTAAAAAAATACTACTAACATCTGTTGCTATGTGTTAGGGAGCTGATGGGGAAGTAAAGAATATGATTGAACCCCTTGTCTTTTATACTGCTGAATTTTATCTCTATATTCTCCATGCTATTTATCATTCTTTATCTGCTGACAGCAAAATAGCCTGTCCATTTTCCTCAGACTTTGGACTACATACAGCATTTATAGTAAGTTAAAACAAATTAATGCCATACACTGAGTTAGAGATGCTGTGTAAATTTGGAACATTTTACTGACACTTAGAGTCTTTGGATGTTGGAAACATCCAACAAATTAACAACTGTTTACCTTTTGGTTTCAGCTGTTCGGTTTGTTTCTGGAACCAGCTAAAGACAGATGTGTGTGCAGTCTTGCTATTTGCATTAGTTTCCATCCACTTACTCATTTTTATGACTTCTCCAAACTGCAGGATTCACAGAGTGTGAAGTCTGTCTGTTCTTTTTAAGGAGCCTTATATTGCTAGTGTGTATGTTGTTCAGTTGTATATGTGACAAAAAGGGTGAGTATGGCAGGCATTCTGTTTCATAAAGTTCTGTGTATACATGAAGTGTGTTTTTGAATGCAGAATTTACTTTGATCTCAAGTGGAATTATAGTCCTATTAGTATATAGTATAGATCTCCATGAAAGTTGACTGTGTAAACATTTCTTTTTAGCTGCCAAAGTTTTATAAACCAGTGAGTAATGTTCCTGCATGCATCCATAAAATATGCTTGTTTTTTCTGTATATCATTTTTGCAATCTGGCTTATGAGAGAAAAACTAGTATGATAGTTCTATAGGTGTAGTACATCTGCAACTGTACAGCTAAATGCAGTGGAAATTTTTGGTTATGCTTTTATGTATCTTGAAATAAAACATTGGTGCTATGATATTGTCTCAGGGACTATTAATTAGTTAGGAACTAAATTACCTTTCAGGGTTGCAATCCTGCAAGATTTCTTTACAGTTGAAGATACTCAGAAATACCTTTGTGTAGGAAGTGGTGATGATGTCAGATTACTCATTTTGGGTTGCCTGACCTCCAGCACCTTCTCAAAGGAGTGACTGATTTGCCAGGAGTCAAAAAAATAGATCTTTTAAAGAGGTTTGATGGAAGTAACTGAAAACTGGACTCCAACAATCAATATCTGTTCTAGAAAGTTTTGGGGAAATGCAGTAACCGTATTTCATCAACTTTTTGAACTTCCCTTGTGGGTTTTGTTTGTTTTTGTTTTGTTTTTTGGTAAATTTTAACAGGTGTGTACTGGTAAGTTTTGCTTGCTATCGCATAACAATAAATAGCTCACTAAGCATCAGGAGGTTATTTACTTGTATGTGGGATGATAATCACTAGTGTGAAGGGAAGTGTTGCCAATTGATTCATCCAGCTTACAGAATTCTAACCAGTTTATTGCACTGAATATCGTGTTATGGGTTAAAGGAACACCTTACATGCAAAGCCACCAATTTTTTGACAGTGAAAATAAAATCAGCAGTTTTATGACAGAATTATTAGTCTGTTTAGGACAGTAACACAGTTCAAACTATGTATTGTTGAAGTCTTGACACACGGTTTCTAGCATCTACCCTGTTCTCTGATGTACTGGTCATGGGCTCTTTATTCTACACAAGCTGTCTAGTTGTTACTGCTCTGTTTTCTGTAAGAATAAATGGCGTTTCGTTCTGCAGCTGACCAAGATCCAGAACAGTAGGGAGTGATCACCGGACCATTAACTGTTGCAGCTAGAGAGGCCTGTCCAAGCAGGCTAAGGCAAGTCCAGGCAAAACTTAAGGAGCCTTAAGGCCTTTGGTATTATTTTAACAGGAAACCTGTGACACTTAGGTTAACCTCTTACTCAACTGGGTCCCCCTGGGAAAATGAATACAGATTGACTGTATCAACGCAAATAACTGCGTTCTGAAATCTGATGGTTTAATTCATGTATTCTAATACAAAGTTATGAAAGATTGCCATAATAAAATTGAATTTTCTGACTTTCTTCTGCCCTTTCATCACTTGTCAGCTCCTGCCAAGGCCAGTGGGATGCATGGCTTTGTTAAGATGTATTTTACAGTAGCAGTCTTGGTAGAAAAAGAGGATGAATAGTACTTAGCTGGTTTTAAGCACTTCGGGCAATACATGAATTTCCAACACTGAAAGAAACACCTGTTTACCACAGTAGGAATTCTGACATAGGCTAAGGTCATTTCTATAACCTTTCCTGTTCTCTTAAAATTACCAGTATCTTCTGTGGGGAGACAGCAGGCCATACTCAGATGAGATAAACCTCTCTGTGGTTTCTTGCCCAAGGGAGATAACAAATCTCAGTCTCCGTAGCTGCAGTGAGCTTTGTTTTTGAAGAAGCAGATATTGGAGCAGGGCTTGATACATAGATGTGATACCTTCTCTTTTTTTTTTTTTTTTTTTTTTTTTAATGGATCCACAGGAGTTCCTGGCAATGCTGTAATGTCTGACAAGGAGTTCTGAACAATAGGCAGTAATGACAGGTGGCTCAGATGCTTACATCGCAGTGCTGTATGTCCTTCTCATTTAGGTGAAGACAGAATAAAGGGGAGAAGTTCTTTGGGCTGAAATTTTACTTGTCTCTGAAAGATGGAACGCAGTGGCATCTTTTCTCTGCTTTGGAATCAGTTGCATCTGTCACACAGTTAGTGACAGGTGGTTTCCAGTAGAGCTGCATTTTGTTGATTGATTGAGGGATCTGAGGAGGTCTGAACTCTTGAATTAAGCTGTTTTTATAATCAGACTGGTATCTATTATTTTTCTAACTATCTACTCTATTAACTGATCTACTAGAAGTCAAGAAATAAGTTCTAAAGTTAGGAGGAATATGTATAAAAAGACGCACATAGATGATGTGATTCTCAGAATTATTTTCCTTGGAAACCATCTAAAACATAATATGTGGTTCATTGGTAGCCCTGGAAACAGACTGCTCCTATCAGTCACTTTTTTCCTCATGAAAGTTTCTCAACCATGATTTCCTTCTTGTAAATCTGCATCTTGCTTTTCAGATGTAGTTTTTATTGTAACTAAATGCTATTCTGAGAGGTTCAAATACTGTGGTAAGGGAGAAGAGTAAAAGGATCTATGTAAACTGCAATAATTCTGCTGTATTTCTGTGCAGACCATTTAACAGAAGTTTCTGATGGTTGAGCTCCTTAGCACTCTGGAAATAATACTGTACTGGATGGGACCTGCAAGAAATGAAGGGTGTTTATAATGAATTACTGTGGTGAGAATGAATCCTTTATGATGTCGTGCGTACAACTGCAGCTGCTCTTAGAAAACGCTCAAATAAATAATCCTGTGCAGGAGGTCAGCGCCGAATTACTGTTGATTTTTCCAAATTTGGACAACTTTTACACTCTTTCATTGTACAGCTAATTGTTTCTTGTTTCTAGAAATTCAAAAAGCTTGCAAATGGAAATGTGTCTTATGCTGTGGGGGGAATAGAATCCACCAAAGTTTGTTTTTTTTTGTTACCATCAACTTCTAATTATCAATTTTCTACTTTTATTTCATTATTATTACAATTCAAACTGGTATTTAGTAGTATTTTATCTTAGGATTTAAGAAAAGTTAATCATTTATTTGCATTGTTTCTCCCTCTTCTGCAAGATTTTTAATGTTTCTGAACAGTTTTGCCCTGTAGTACTGTGCTATATAGCTCTCCAAAAAGATCTATACTAAAACTATGCTAAAGAGGAAGGAAACTTCTAGTAGCTAAGCTGTCTTTGTCCCTTTTGACAGTTAAAGAATCAAACCTGGAGTCAGAAGCATTTTTTCCAGGCATAAATGAGAGCTTACATAACATGATGCTCCTGTAGAAAGAATAACACATTAGTACACCTTTTTCTTAGGTAAGTCATTAACATGCTATGTCTTGGGAAGTAATCTATTTCTCAGTCATTTCTTGCTGCCAACCAATAAAATATTTCTGAAAAATAGATTTCAAAACTCTCTTTTGAAGTCTTAAGGCAGGAAAACCTAATCAACAGAAACGTGTATTTTTAATATGTGATGGTGTTTTGTGCAGTGTCTAGTTCATAACGTAGCGAGTGGTTACATTTTGGGAGTGTATGGTACATTGCCTGGGATAATTCACATCTACAGTTTCCTTTGTTTTGCTCAAATATAATGAGGCGTAGCTAGAATTGTCTGAATCTGCTGTGACTGTGAAAGTTTGTTCCTTTATTTTCAATTTCTATCCCTTTAATTGTGGTACAATTAAAAAACAAACAAACAAAAAACCAACAACACAAAACTTAAAGATGGGGTAAGATGCATTTCAGTTGAAGTTCTTTTATATGAACATAACTGTGTTCACTTTGGAAAATGGGTTGTATTCTGCAAACCAAAGGCAAAAGAGAAAGCCACTAATATTGTTTTAGTATGTAAACAGGAAAATTGGGCCATGTCTTGAAACCAGATCTTATTGTTTCCAAAGAATACTTAACGTCTTGAGTCAAGATAGGTAGGAAAAAACGACACCAATGTATCACATAGCTTATCATTCATAAAAGTACTTGTGGTTTGTAAATTTCTTCATATTACCTGGTATACCGCCAGGTATTCTTAACTGGATGGCTTGGATGCTTTAGACTGAGTAACTGTTTTGGCCTTTGTGCCCTATTTGCCCCAAAACCTCAGAAACTATTTTGTTGGAATAGCTGTGCATGCAAAGGTCAAGGCAGAAAGTTGTAGAACTTTTAATTTCGAGGTGAATTTGTAGGTCAGTTGAGATTTTATCTGCAAAAATAACCGATTTTTCTTTAGGTATCTTATAGTTTTGTGAATAATGATTGTAACAGAGATGCAGCATAGAACAAGCTACTGAAATAAGGTTTCAACATACGTTAAATCAGAAGTTACAACACATCAGTGAAATAGTTATACTACTTATTGTTTGTTCTTTCCTTTTAAACTCTACTGACATTTAAAATCCAGTGATACAGAAGCATCAGCCTGCCAGTTTGCTCTTTTTTTGTTTTTAATTTTGGCACTTGAATGGTTGCCTTTATTCTAAGGGTTCAAATGTAAGTATTAATACTGAGGGCTTGTCTCCCTTGGATTAGATTTATTGGTATAGGTAACATATAGAGCAGCTCTATTTTTGGGGAAAAGACAGATTCTAACAGCAACCTTTTTGCTGGCATAATTTAACTATTGAGAGTGGTGAGATTAGTAACCAAAAGAGACATTTGCAGATAAAACTATGTCTGTTCTAGTACTTTTTTGGTACACAGGTATCATTTACAGCTGAGATTTTCTTTATCTTTCAGTCAACTGTACACACAAACTTTCAAAACTCTCTACCACATATTGGTTCCTCTGTATATACTTCACGTATGAAAGCGGTAACTGTGATTTATTTTCAGTTCTGAATGACACTAATAGTCTACTAACAACGAAGCAGGAAAATAAAACAGTTATTACACAAATTCTTCATTGCTGAAGTGGAATTTTTACATTATGTTGAAATAGTGAAATATAAAGGATGTTTGAATTTGTGATATGTCAAAGATTGAAAGTTCGTTAAAAACCAGTAAACACAACAAGACAGAATAATCAGTCAAAGGCAGGAAACTAGGAAAGTAAGGGGGAAGGTTTTTTAGAGCTCATCCACCCTATTTTTGTCTCTGATAAATGAAGTGAGCAAAACATCATGAAGTCATTTAAGCACTATGAGGCTGTATTGTGTGCAGCTATAAGGTCAAGGTAAGGAAAAAGAATGTGGTTTCTAAGTATTATATGAATCATCTTCAATTTTATCTTGACCACTGAAGGTATGCTCTTTTTTTTGTCAATGGTTTAGATAGATGTGCTGTCATGCTGAGAGAGTGACTTAGTCTCAAAGGCCTTTGGGTTCACAAGGAACAGATACTAATTCCATTATTAGTAATTGAATGGGAGGATTGTTTTGCTTCTCTGATTGGATTCAGTTTTTGGATGCAATTTAAGTTAAATTTTTGTGCTTTGTCGTGTAACTTTTTCAGTATTTGTCATGTGTAGAATATTCAGAGTGCTCCATACAGTGTATTGAGATACTGTAGACAATTATGAAAGATTGATATTTCCCTAGTATGTAGTAGTGATTAAAAAAAAAAAAAAGTAGTTCTATTTTCCGAGTTACCTTTTCCTCTTCAGAACACAGTTATGGCATTACTATATTTTCAGTGTTGCTAATACCAAGTATTAAATATAATGAGCTCTGAAAATTCAAAGTAGAATTATTTTTACCTGCCATGTTATCCTGATGTTTGAGTGCATGTTGGATGCATAGCCCTCCTCCACGTCTAGAAGATGTGTGAACTTGATTTTGGGACATTTGAAATTCATGCATACTTTGTCATAATTCCAAGTGCTAGAATTCTTAATTACACTGAGAATTTGTGTTAAGATCATCAGCTGTTTGCTAAGACGCATCTGTTGTATGTGGGGTTTCAGACATCACTAGCTTCTGTGTATTTGCTCTTGACTCTTGCATACTTTAACTGCTTGAAAACGTAGTGTAAAAAGCCTTCAAAGTAGGAAAAGTCTGGAGGAAACTATTATGCCTAGGGATTTATACATGTTTAATTGCGCTTGTTTGGTAAAACGTACAGGTGACTTAATACATTTGGTTTGTCAAAGCTATGAAAACCTAAAGAGCATATGCCTTGCTTATTGGTTGTTAGTTCAGGTTAAACAAATACTTTACAGTATTTGTTTATTGTAATCCCTCTTATGTGTTTTTCTGTCATGGGCATCTTCTATTAAATATTTATAGTTCAATGTTCTTTTCTAAGTAATTGTAACTTATGAATAATTAAAGAACAGAGTTAAGGGAGAAAAAGGCATCACTGTAGGGTTCAGAATGAGAATTTCCTATAATTATTTGACAACTGTTACATACATCTGAAAGTCAACAAGGAAAACACATACCAGAATCAGCAGTATCACCTGGTTAGCAAAGGTACTTGGGTTCGTGTCTTTTCTGCTTGCATAATCATTGAGCAATGGTAACATTCTGAACTAGGCAAAAAAAAAAAAAAAATAGAATTTTCTGCTTTAAAAATAGATAATTATAAAAGTTTAATTATAACAAGCTTCTAAGTAATACATCTGAAATGGCAACTCAGAAGAATTTGGAAGATAATCTTTTTTTTTTTATCAAGTAGCGTGTTTTAGAAAGTTTCGTGTATTGTACTTAATTCAACACTGGATTATGTTCATGGCATTGAAGAGTTAATATTGCTAATAGTCACTCTTCTATTTGATAAAAAGTAATTTGAGTTGTCTCAAACCACAGAAATATAACAGTAGAACTTGTGAAGTTCTGTTTTTTTTTTTTTTTTTTTTTTTTAGAGCTATCTTATGAAATTTGTCCAAATGTAGTTATTCAAGAAGCAGATTTGAAGACACCACTTATCAATTACAATTAAGTAAATCAATTGAAAAATAGGGAGCTCAGGGACATGATTTAGCAGAGGGTTGTTAGGCTAGTATGGTTAGGTTGAGGTTGGACATGATCTTGAAGGTCTTTTCCAACCTGAGCAATTCTAGGATTCTGTGAGCTATAGGGCAGAAGCAATGATCATTTTTAGAAGAAAAATATAAATTTTATTCCTCTTACTTATTGTACTTAGATGAAGTAGCCTTTAAGGAATAATTTTACTTGTGCCTTTCTTGGAAAACACTGAGTGACAGAAAAGTACATATAAAAAAAACACTAAGATCTTCTCAAGAGAGCAGATGATACTTGGATTGAAATTTGGATAAAATACATGAATTGGCAGTACAGGTAGAAATGAATGCCAAATGAATGGAAGTAGTGTAATTTACTGTGTAACTTTGTGGTGAGAGGTATGGTGGGTTGACAAATATGGATGCATGATAAAGTCCAGTCCTCTGAATTAGGTTACAATTACATATACAAATCTGCTGCTCATTTTTTATGAGCCTAAGTTTAAAGTTACACTCCTAAGTGTAAAGTAGCCTACATTGTATTTCCTTGACTGTCAATTTGAGCTTACACTGCGGAGGAGAGACAGCATACTTGTTTGCTGTACGACTAAATCAGTATTTCGTAACAAACACTGTTGTTTTCACTTACTGGCTGCATTTTCAGCATTGAAAAATATGATTGTTGCCTGCAATGGAGTTCTGTGCCCTTTTCCTTATTTTTTATTTATTATTTAGATTTATGTAATACTTTTAAAGTATAATGGAGTACATAATAACAATGGCACTCCAAGATGCATGCTCCAGAAGCTCCTTTTCATCAGGTGGCTTACCCTGTTGTCTGTGATAAACTTTGGGAAAGATGCTGAGCAGGCCTTACCAACAGTTAGTTGGAAGGGTACAGAGGACTGAGCCAGTACTCACACTCACCTCTTGCTGATCCTCATTCTTTGTCTCTGATGCTGAAGAGGAGCAGTAAAGATGTGAGGTACATTTTTGCAGATCCAGTGCTTTATCTGAAATTACAAAATCTCAAACACAATGATTGTGTGTTGTATCTATAAATTCCTAACATACTGTATTTTTGCCTTAAACTGTGAAGCCTGACAGCTGTGTTACAGACATTACTTACTTTGCCAATTCAAGCAAGTTGTTGTTTATGCCCGAATCAGAAAATAGAAAAATGCATTGCTTTCCAACAGCAGTAAAGACTTGCAGCTATGAACACTTGAAAAAACCTGAGATGTGATTGAAGTGTGCAGAGATACTGTACCCTTCTGCACCAACCACTGGGTGCCAGGGGCTGCTGAGGCCTTTCCTATCCCTTGGTGCCACTCTGCAGTGAGAGGAGGGGGCAGTTCTGGTGCCCTACAGCCCCCCTTAACCCCCCTTCACTCTCTATGCCTAGTGCTCAGCAAAGACGTGTTCGTGGTCTGCCTTGTGCTGCCTGGGCCCTCACTCCACTATGCAAACTTTGGCAATGGGGAGATAAGAGGGGGCACAGAAGTGTCACTGCAGGCTCTAAAGTACCAAAAAGGAGAGTAATTCACTGTTTTTTAAGTTTTATTTTATTATGTTTATTGTCCTGTCTTGAAAAGAAGTCCTAATGTAACAACTAGATTGTACCTTCATGCTGAATGTCAGACCTTCTTCCTGTCTAAAGCGAAGTCTTCTATTTCTCCAATGATACAGCTGTCTCCGTAGCTTCTCTAACATCACCTGGAGGCTTTATGGAGCTTGGGACCATCTGCTGGGCTGCTCCTGTTGTCCTGGCACTGGAGCTTGGAGAACACCAGTCCCAGTCCTCCTGTCTTCCTTAAGGCTCACCTGGAGGCTGCAGGAATCTTGGGGCTGTCCAGTGGTCTTCTCCTGCTGTCCTGGCACAGCAGCTCAGAGGATGCCAGTTCCAGTCCTTCCCTTTTCTTCTGAGCTTGGCAAAGAAAAGATGAGAGGTTTTAGAGGAAAGAATGAGTGTAGAAAGATCAGCAGCTGGTGTAGGGCTTTCTGGTTGTATAATCAGTGGATATTAAGATGTACAATCAGTGGATACTAAGATGTTATAATCACAAAAGAACAAGAGAGTTAGGCAAAGTAGACTAAGATAATAAGGAGAATAAATGGAAGGCTTACCTGTATGCTAGGCTCACCTACAGAAAGCACTAGAAGAAGGGATCTCCAGAAGAGATCCTTCCCCACTGGTAGCCAGCTCTTAAATAGGTTTAGGAGGGCTGGAGCCAGGCTCCACCCTTTCTGGTCACACAGCTGAATTGCCTTCACCTGTGTTCCTCTGGCTGACTCATGGCTCGCCTCAGGTGATCAATCAGAGGTTCAGGCCGTGACTCAGTAGTTCCCATACATTGGTGGATGGTGACTCCTCAACACTGAGATCAAATTTGAGAGCCCTGGTATACTGCTGACACACATGGCAATATCTCCAAGCAAGCGCAATATTGTGGTGCCTGTCAAGCCCTGATAGAGTTGGATGCAGTACTTCCTCTGGAGGTAGGTCTATGTCCATAGACTTGACATTGCTATTGTGTTGGAGCTGAAGCTAAAGCTGCTTTGGTGGGGGAAGATCCATCCTCCTCCTCTATGGCTGTTTTGGTTGGGGGGAGGCTATGGCCTGAGAGTCAACTTAGTTGCAACAGGTGGGATTCTGCAAGACTTCATTTTCAAGCCACTTACTTATCTATAATGTTTTCGATTACTCTGATAAAGGTCTGGAAGTTATATTAAGTAAATCTGTGGATGAAGCTAAATTGGGAAGTGTTGGCATCCTTGAGGCTGCAGAGACCTTGCACCAAGATCTTGCCAAATTTGAGGGTGGTTACCATATGCATGTAGAAGAGCAAGTGCTGGATTCCGAACCTGGGATGGGGCAGCCCTGGCTCTACATACTGGCTGAGGGATGAGGGGTGGGAGAGCAGCCCTGTAAAAAAGGACCTGGGATTCTAGTTGGCAGCAAGTTGAATTTGGGCTAGCAGAGTGGCTTGGCAGCCCAAAGGGTCAACTGTACCCTTGACTGTACCAGACTCAGCACTATCAGTGGGTGAAGGAAGGGGTTGTCCTGCTCTGCTCTGCACTGTGTGTCTTTACCTTGAGCACTGGCTGCATATTAAGGTGCCACAGCATAAAGGGGAGATAAAGGCTGATAGAAAGCATCTTAGGAAGGGCTACAGATATGGGGAAGAGTCCAGAGAATAAGATGTGAGGAATGGCTGATGTCCCTTGGTTTGTTCAGCTCAAAGCAGATGAGGCTGAGGGAAGCTCCTCCTAAGGGGAGCGCTGATCTCTTCTATCTGGTGACAGCAACAGGGCGGGAAGAAATGGCATCGGTGGCTGGTTAGGTTGGGTGTTAGGAAAGGTTCTCCACCAGCAGGTGATGGGCGTGGAACTGGCTATCCAGGGCAGTGGTTGTAGCCCCAAGCTGCCAGTTCAAGAAGCATTTGGATAATGCTTTCAGACAAAGGATTTTAATTACGCCCTTTGCTTTGTCTGTCTGGGAAGCCAGCCTATGGAGAGGACAGGGAGAGGCTCCTGAAAACCTACAGTGTGTTCACAGAATCATAGAATCAGAATGGTTTGGATTGGAAGGGATCTTTAAGATCATATAGTACCCTTAAGTAATTTTTAACAACTTTCTGTTGATGCAGTTTCCTTTATCACAGTTTAGGACTGATCAGTTCTTGGTTTTCATAAATAATTACTGTAGTTTATATGAGTTAGGTTAAAATACTGGTTTTCTTTAAATCTGAAATGTGTATGGTTTTGGTTTTACTTAGTTTGTGAAAGCTGGATGCCTGTTTTGCTTCACTGGAAGTGTTACTCAGAAGCCTGAACATTAACTGACTCAATGAAAATAAAAACTTAGACTTCCATGCCAAGTATAACTTGGTCTTTGGCTCTCTTTAGGCTCCCAACAGTGTAGGCAGTTTCCTTTGATGCTTCTTATTTATTTTCTTTTGAGATCAGACTTTTCTTCCCTTTCCCTTTCTCACCAGTGTCAGAAGTTAATCTTTGAAACCAAATGACCATTATAACATCATCAATGTATCCTCACTGGATGTACACATATAGGAAAGAATGCTTCAGTGGTGTTTTAGCGTCATTTTTACTATTCTATTTTAATATTCAGATGCAATATTGTCAAGTTCTCTCATTATGAATATTGATGTATAAATGGAACCACATTTCTATGAGCTACAGCAATTGCTGAACTTAATTGGCAGCATGAAACTGCAGGATGGAGAAGACTTGGTTGTTATAGGTGACTATTTCTTTTTAATTTGTAAATGCTACTATTCAAAATCAAACATGGTTTAAATAGTTACTACTTTATTTTCAGCGGAGTAAGTAATATCAAATTGTTTACTTTCTTGTGAAAAACATATGGAATAGACCTATACGTGCTGAGTTAATATGTAGTGAAATACCACTTTGATTTAATGTTTAGTTTTAAAAAAGCTAGTTAATGGATCCTCAAGAGGCCAACCAGTCATTTTGCTGCTGTACATGACTATGTGAAGAGATGGCTAAGCTATTTTAGTATGTAGGCTCTGTTGCAGTTAAAATTGAGGCTGAGAATTAAAAGTTCAGAATGCCTGTTGAAAGCTGGGGGCAACAGGAGTGCTCAGTGCAATCACTGTCTTGTCATTTACTTTTACAAAGAAAGCTGTAATTGCTTTTCTAGTTCTGTGTAAACACCTCCAGAGTGATTTGCAAGCACCAACGGTTACCAGTATCATCCAGTTCACTTTTCAAGATATGCTTTCAGAATGTTCAAGCTGTTAGTTTTAGTGCTGGAGTTTGGATGTTCTCTTATCCTGCTTAGCTTGTGTCATCTTTAGGACCTGAGTGACGGAGTTCTGAGAGCAAGTAGCAGCACACATGTGAATGTGTCAGTGTCTTTGTTGGAGAAGTGTTGTTGGAGAACCTCTTAGCAGGGGTTCAGCCTTGTGACCTGCTCAGAGAGCATTTGGACTTTCCAGAGCCTAAAGCTACTCAAGACAGAAACACACAAACATTAAATAAACAAACAACAACAAAAATATTGTGTAGCTTTAGTGAACTGATGAAATGACTAAGCTGTTTTGTAAGAAGTTGTACAACGAAGTCCTTAGCCCTGACTTTATTTGCAAAAACATATCCTGCTATTTCCCCGCTCATCACAGTCAGTTAACAAAGTTAAATTGTTTGCTCTAAAAATAACCTGGGACAATGCAAACCATTATTCTCTGCACTTTCTAATTGCTATTGTAGTGGTGATGTCTCTCATGTAGTAATTGTGTTTTTCCTGGTGTCCCGTTTTCTTGAAGTGAAGTGGCCATGACTCTCATGACCCATGAGAGCTCTGAGAGCTTTAATTCTGTTGTTTTATGATGGTGTAGTTCTTTCTTATACCTTGCTGTTGTGTTCAGTATGCTTTTGAAATTCTTGATGTTCATCTGATCACACAGCAAATCAGTTCAGTTCACTAAAACTACAGAAAACTAATTCAGCAAACATGGGATTTTTTTTTTTGCTTCTTCAGTAAGTGAGGTAAATTCACTCTCTGAATGTGAGACAGACACTGATGCTGACCTGAGGAGCTGGGATAGGAAGAAGAAAATAAGATGCACCTGCGATAGGATGAAGAAGAGACATTTAAGGAAGGAATAGCAACAGCAAGGTGGACATAGCTCCCTTTCTTGTTGGCGTTCAGCTGTTGGCTTAGCAGAAATAATACAGATTGTTTTTGTTTGAAGTTTGAACTAAGACTTGCCCTGCATCCATGTTCCTTTAATAATAGATTTCTTTTAGCAGTAAAGACAAAAAGATAATGAATTGTTACTTATGCAGCTAATCTTCATATTTTTCTTTCCCCATCATTGTTATTTCTAACATTGTGTACTGTCTCTAATTGGAGTCAACCCACCACACGCTGAAAAAATACAATTCTCCTAAAAGACTTCTTCAGACATCAAGTATGCCATGAATGCAAGCTTGGAAAAATATTTAAATGCTGAGCTCAAATTTAGTGATTCACAATGAGTGGGAGGCCCTGTATTTTCAAAATAACTGGTGTTTTGTCTCCTCCCAAATGTCTGTTATTTCAGTTGAATGTTCTTTACTTTGTCTTAAATATAAATGTTGAGGACTGTGTGCTGTTGAACAGTAGCTACAATTCGATTCAGAGACTATTGTACTCAGTGTGATGCACTACATGCTGTTTCTGAAAGTGTTTGGTATTCTGTTAGCTAAACTGGTAATTACTTGGAGAGTTTTCTCTTATTTTGATTTGCACATGCCCTGCAAGCTTTGTACAGCTGTGTTAAAGCACTATAATGTGCATGCTTTTTAGTGAATTTGGGTCACTGTGTTAGTGAAATTCTCATTGCAGTGACAACTTAAGAGGTACTGATAGGAGCACCTTACATATCTGGAAAGAGGAATGTGGCTGAGTGGTGACTCATGCAGAGAGGGGCTGTACAGAGGATGTAGAGCTCCACCCTTTGAGAGTATGGCTCCTAATGGGGAACTGCCTACCCTCCCTCACCATCTTTTTTATAACCCTCTATTCCAAAGAAGACCTTGCCTCCTGCACCCCTAAAAGATCAATCTAGTGCTTGTGCTTTTCTTGGGGAAGAGCAGAATGTGGAAACCAGAGCCATTCTGAAAGTGCAGGTTGTTGAACTGCCAATGGAAAAAAAAATTCAGTCTACATTAATATGTAGACATACTTGGAAGAAGAACTACTTTCATATTTTTAATTAAATGTAATTTAAAATAATTAATAGACTTAGTTTTGTGTGGTTTTTTTCCTATACTGTTAAAATAACTTAATGACTTCACTTGGTCCAGTGCCATTAATAGGTATGCCTGATAGTGCATGATGCTTTTATCACTTTCAGACAGAATTTGTAGAATCATAGAATGGCTTGGATTGGAAGTGATGTTAAAAGTCACCTAGCCCAATTCCATGCCATGGGCAGGGCTACCACCCACCAGCTGAGGCTGCCCTGGACCCCATCCAACCTGGCTGTGAGTGCCTTCAGAGATGAAGCATCCATAGTTTCTCTGGGCAGCTGTGCCAGTGCTTCACCACACTTTGCGTAAAAACTTTCTTCCTGACATCTAATCTAAATCTCTCTTCTTTCAACTTAAAACCATTCTCCCTTGTCCTGTCACTATCTGTCCGTGTAAATGATTGCTCTCCATCTCTTTTATAAGCCACATTATAATACTTGAGGGTCACAGTGTGATCTCTCCAGAGCCTTCTCTTCTCCAGGCTGAGCAAGTTCATCTCCCTCAGCCTCTCTTCACAGGAGAGGTGTTCCAGCCTTCTGATCATCTTTATGGCCTTCCTCTGGACGCATTCTGACAGTTCCACAGCTTTCTTAGGCTGGAGGCCTCAGACTTGGAGGCAGATGGGGCTTTATGAGGGCAGAATAGAGGGGGAAGTGCACGTCCCTTGTGTTCCTGGCCACCTCTCTTTTCATGCAGCCCAGGATATGGTTGGCCTTCCAGGCTGCAGGTGAATGCTTGTGGCTCATGTCTTAGCTTCTCGTCCACCAGAACCCTCACACCCATCTCCACAGGGCTTTTCTCAATGACTTCTTCCCCTAGTCTGTACTCATGTCTGGGATTGCCTCAGCACAAGCGCAGCACCTTGCACTTAGCCTTGTTGAGCCTCATTCACACGGACCCCCTTTCAAGCTTGTCCAGGTCAGCTTGGTGTTTTGCAAACTTGCTGATGGTAGTTTATATGTTATGGATTGTTGGTTGGAAGTTCAACCTCTACTGCCATACCACCAACATCCACCTCTGTTGTCATGGACATAATAACATAATAAAATAGGTGGCATTATTTTAGAGCTGCCCTCCTGTATAACTTTAAAATCAGGGCTAGATTTTCTGTAACAGTGATGTAAAATTTCTAAACTGATTTTAGTTGCAGTTCCTTCTTTCACCTTCTTTTTGTACTGACTCACACACAAAAGCTTTCTTAGTTTCTTTTATAGTGTTTCATGTTTTGGTCTGCAATGAGCTAGCATCTGTATACAAGTGATCCATAAATAATGATGCATTTTTTAGTGTTTGGAGAAATAAATGATCATTTCTATTATTGCCATATTTATTAAGCATACTTATTTGAAGAGAGCTCTATGTTTTTCTGCTGTGCAGGATTTTGAAGAAAAGTACAATAAATAAGCAGGGCTTCAATTCTTTTTTAAAGTAAGCCACTTTCTGAAATAGACTTATGTTATAGATGGCATTGTTAAATTGGGTGATTTTTGCAATTGCTGCTGCATTGTATTTGAAGAAAATGGGCAGATTTCATAGTGAAAAGTGCCAGTTAAGCATCACACAAGGAATAAAAGCAAGTCATTGATGAGTTATATAAAATGTGACAAGGGTAGTTTCCTCTGTGTTCATCGCAGAGATCGCTAGATTCTCAGTCCTGTCATAAAACAATGAATTGTATTGCAAGCGTTGGCTACAGATGCCATTAAATTACTTCCAAACCAGTTTTTTGCTAGATGACAGTAAATTCAGGCCTGCAGCTCCTCGTGTGCTGGGAGAGTGTTTTCGGGGTGGGGATGGAACTGCCTTCCACTCTTCTGCGCAACCTCTGGTGCATAACCACAGACGGAAATGTAAGGTAAAGCTTAAACAAGGGGAATGACTATTTCTCTGAGCAGGCAAGTCTCAGAGTTATGGTCCCTGCTGCGTGGACTGCCTGTGCAGTTAGCATTTGGAGTCACCAAGTGAAATGTTTGCAGAGTATCAACACCAGGAACTTTCACTTCCTGGACAAGTGCTCTAAAAATGTGTCATTCTGCCACTTCCTTTTGTTACCGTTGTCTCATCATTGTAAAGCAACGTTTCAAAAGGAGTACCTTTGTGGGCAAAAGGCAGACAAAGGCTTCACCTTCAAATCCCAGTTACCATAACTACCACATCAGAACTGCAGGTAGCTATGGAGGCAGATGGAGTCCCAGTCTCCCATCTCAGAGACCCCCACTGGCTGATCCATGGGAGGGTCATTCTCTGCTGTGTGGAGCTCACTTAGATCTCCGCAGACCCTTCACCTCCGCCTTGGGAAGGCTGGGGGCTGTCTTGGCTCTACAGCTTTCCTTCTAGAACACCTTACATTCTCCTATACCAAGCAATATCTGAACTTCTGGGTTATTCTTTTTTTGGCAACATTGCTTTCTTAGTCACATAAGTATTTCATTGTTTTGTTTTGTGAGAGAGATAGTAATAATAAACAAGTTACCATGGAGAGAATCTTTGAACAAGCCTGTCTTCTCTATGTGCTCTTTTAAGCATTTTTCTCCAGCTTTCTTTAAGTGCTATAGATGTCAGCTGGGATTATTTCTGGTGTTTGAACTTGCTTTCTGTGGGCACAAACTCCTGGATAAACTAAACTCTTTGTGCTGTTCATCTGCACTTTTTCCATCTCAAAATTTGTTGGAGATGAAATTGGATGTGACACCTGTTTTTGGAAATGTATTGATGAGGTGGTCATTCTGGTTTCAGTGTTAATGCCTTCTAAAGAACATGCAGTCCTAAAAGTTCTGCTTTGTGATGACAGTGTCAGTTATAATCCGAATATTGATGTGGTCTTCACTGTGTAGAGATACTAGAGAGCTCTTTCAACAAAAAATCTAGTTTCTGTGATGGACAGAATTATGAAGCCATGCTGGAGAGGTTTCACTTTGAGCATCTTGAATAGCATTGAGAACACTGTTTTGTGAATGCTGAGAAATTGTCAGATACATGAAGTTTGCTAATCTGTAAGTCAGACATAAGGCCGTGAGAGGCTGGATCCAGGTCACGAATGCACCCCAAAGTCAAGGAGAAATCCTCCACATTATATAGCAGAATACATCTGTCGTCTTTTCCATGTCAGACTGTATTGCTGAGGCTCACAAACTTGTTAAATACAGAATATGCAATTACATTTTCAGTATATGAGGGAGAGTTTCCCTTGTCTTTCTCTTCTGTAAGTCTTCTGTAATTTGGTAGATGGTCCTGGCCTGTGTCTTTGTGAAAATATCCTTTAAGTTCTTTTGTTTATTCAGATTGATTGTGACTGTCCCTGTGTCTATTGGGATGAGGACTCTCACAACCTCAGGATCCCTAATGTCTCGAGAAGCAAATCTTATGATCAGTATTCTGGAGCCCAGAGCTGTGAGAAGCTCTGCAGAGTATTTTAAAATTTGTCTTTGTGGTTATCACATTCAAGGAGTGATATCTACTGCCAGCAGGCTTTACATGAGTAAGGCAAGTGGGGCAACTGTTTTGCCCTGCAGAAAAGTAGAATGCTGTTGAAATGGCCTTGGATTCATCTAGCAAGCAAGTAAAATGGTCTTGCACGTGCTAGATTAAATTATTCTTCTAATACATATGTGTGAACTCCAATTCAGGCTTTCGGAAACTGCTTGCGAATGAGAATTCTGTGAGATGGACTTGCTAATGTTAGATGGCATCAAGAAACTGCACTTTTTTTTTTCTCCCTTGCTATTTGGCGTCTAGGATCAGACATGGTCTTGATGGAGAAAGGCATACATTGTTTTTTGGCTTTAAAAACACTGATTATGAACAGGCAAGGTGATACTTCCCAACTCTTGATGCTTCTCATGTCAGGAGGTTATCTGCCATCTGTCTCATGAAAGAGTTTATGGATCATATTCCCCTCCTAGATTTGTGTCTGAAAAATCTAAGCAGTTTAGCACACTTCATTTCAAGGCCCGAGATACCGGAAAGGAGCTTCATTGCTCAGTTCTATGGGACTCACCCTTCTTTTCCTTCAAATTCAGTGATATGGATAGATGAGGCTTAAAGTAGAACTAAAACCTTGGATAAATGAGGGTTAAAATAGAACTAAAACCTTTGTGAACAAAAATCACATTTGTATTTTTTTTTTTTTTCCAAGTAAGGAAACTTTCCTTTGTCTGAAAGCAATCTTAATGACCGAACTACATGAAATGACATTTCAAGTTAGCCTTGCATAATATCCATTGCAGAGGTTTGGACTTAGACTAAATCAGTCCTTTGTAGGGTTATTAATTTTTACTAGGCTCTGGAGAGCTTGTGTAAAGGATATTCCGCTGTCATTAAAGGTGCAATAATCATATGGTTAATTATTTTTTCCAAACTTGGGACCACGAATATTAAGTCTACTTCACTGTTTTCGTTGAAAAGCTTTGCAGTGCTTATGAATTGAATTATAAAAACAGAATTATTGCACATAATTTTTAACTCTATGAAATTAAATAAAGAATATATATGACATGAACTGAAAGTGCGTTCTCTATAGGATGATTTTTGAATATCTGTTTGGTATTTTAGTTGTTAAAAGCTTTCTTTTCCTCTCCTTTCTGTCTTATATGTGATGCTTATTTGCACTGGGATGTACTTCAGATGGAAAACTGTTCGGCAGAAAATTAACAATTTTGTTGTAGAAATCTGGATACGTTTTTTTCAAGCAAAGCTGGAATATAAGAACACTTCTAAATGGGATATCTAACATAAAAAGGTTATTCCATTAAAAGATTATTTCAGACTAAAAGTCTTATAGAGTTGCTTCTCAGTGCATGCAACTGTTTAAACTGTTGCAGTATTTTTTATTCTTAAAAAAGATGCAGATAATGAAAGCAAAAAAAAATTATTGAGGAATTGATTGTATCTAATCTGTTACTGATTTATACTTGTTTGAATCAATATAAATAACAATTAAGCTAAATGACATTATTTTTCTTCTTAATTTTGTTTGGTTAATGACTTATGTCTAGTCTTCTATCAAGGCTTTCTCTAGCAGACTAAGAACTTAGGGCTCTTTCATAGTTTTATGAGCAAAGGTGAACTTTGCTTCCTTTCTTGACCAGGTCTTGCCTTTCCATTCACTGTCTTTCTGACCATACACATCTTCTTTGGAACTTGTTAACCTTTAACCCTCTCAGGCACTCCCTCCTGAGTCACTGTCACTGTATTTCCTGAAATTCAGAATGTAGAGTGATTTATCTGCTCCAGTCCTGTCATTTATTTTTCAGTGTAGCTCATTAAGACTAATGTGGATTTTTTCTAAAATGTGTGTTTTTCTAAAATGGGGGTGGGATGCATGTGACAATACTATAGACAGACTGAGAGAAGAACATGGATGGGTGCAGTAGAGGAGGGAACTAAGCATGTTAAGTGCTGTCTTGTCTGTACACTTAGATAAGGACCATATCCTATGAATTTTAAATAACTAATTTTGTATTATTGTTTCTCTAGTATTCTTGAGAAGATCACGTTGTCGTGGTATTAAAGCATTGCATTTTGTTTTGCAAGTATCTGTAGTACTATGTAAAGGCTCAGAAGAGATCTTACTTCCTACTGCCTTGGCTGTAGACCAACTAAGTATTTAAATAGATTATTATTGATAAAATGTATATAGACAACATTATTATTAACATTCCTAAAACTTTCCTTGATTAATTCTGTGTTTATGAAAAATACATCAAAAAAAAAAAATGTTATGTCTATACAGAGGAGCAAATGTTAAGCTATTATCAATGTTTTAATTTGTAATGATTCCAATAAGAATGTGCTGGTCATCACATGCAGACCTTCTCGGAGTGCTTTATTAACTTTCAGGTGTAAGCTGAAACCTATTTCAATATTGAGCAAAATGATACTGATACATGTTTTCTTTTCTTTTCTTCCCCCCCTGTTTACCAGGATGGTACGAAACAAAAACGAGAACGGAAGAAGACTGTGTCTTTCAGCAGTATGCCGACTGAGAAAAAGATCAGCAGTGCAAGTGACTGTATAAATGCAATGGTTGAAGGCTCTGAGCTCAAAAAGATTCGATCCAATTCCAGAGTGTATCACCGATATTTTCTTTTAGATGCAGATATGCAATCCCTACGCTGGGAACCTTCAAAAAAGGATTCTGAAAAAGCAAAGATTGACATCAAGTCAATCAAAGAAGTAAGAACAGGAAAAAATACAGATATTTTTCGCAGCAATGGAATATATGACCAGATATCAGAAGACTGCGCTTTCTCAATCATATATGGAGAAAACTATGAGTCACTAGATCTTGTTGCTAACTCAGCAGATATTGCAAATGTTTGGGTTACTGGCTTAAGATACCTGATTTCTTACGGAAAACATACTCTAGACATGATAGAAAGTACTCAAGATAATATGCGGACTTCATGGCTTTCACAAATGTTCAGTGAATCGGATGTAGATAATGTAGGACATATACCCCTGTGTAATGCTGTGCAGTTTATAAAAGACTTAAATCCTGGTTTAAAAACAAATAAAATTGAATTAAAATTCAAGGAGTTACATAGATCCAAGGAAAAAACTGGTACTGAAGTAACAAAAGAAGAGTTTATTGAAGTTTTTCATGAGCTTTGTACTCGACCTGAAATCTATTTCCTGTTGGTTCAGTTTTCAAGCAATAAAGAATTCCTAGATACCAAGGACCTTATGATGTTTTTAGAAGCAGAACAGGGTATGGCACATGTCACAGAAGAAATAAGCCTTGAAATTATTCAGAAATATGAGCCAGCCAAAGAGGGCCAGGAAAAGGGTTGGCTTTCTATAGATGGGTTTACGAATTACCTTACTTCACCAGACTGCCACATATTTGACCCAGAACATAAAAAAGTTTGTCAAGATATGAAACAGCCATTATCTCATTATTTTATAAATTCATCTCATAATACATACTTGATAGAGGATCAGTTTCGAGGGCCTTCTGACATCACGGGTTATATTCGTGCTCTTAAAATGGGTTGTCGCAGTGTTGAACTGGATGTTTGGGACGGTCCAGATAATGAGCCTGTGATTTACACGGGACATACAATGACTTCTCAGATTGTCTTCCGTAGTGTGATTGATATTATTAACAAGTATGCATTTTTTGCTTCAGAGTATCCTCTTATTTTATGTTTAGAAAATCACTGTTCTATAAAGCAGCAGAAAGTGATGGTACAACACATGAAGAAAATTTTGGGAGACAAACTACATACGCAGTCTCCAAACATTGAAGACTCTTATCTTCCATCACCGGAATCACTTAAAGGAAAAATACTAATTAAAGCAAAAAAGCTTTCCTCAAATTGTTCTGGACTAGAAGGAGATGTTACGGATGAAGATGAAGGGGCAGAAATGTCACAAAGAGTGGGGAAAGAGGGTGTAGAACAACAAAACTCTTTGACTGGGAAACGATTTCAGCTTTGCAAAGAGCTCTCTGAGTTGGTAAGCATATGTAAATCAGTTCAGTTCAAAGAGTTTCAAGTTTCATTTCAGCTCCAGAAGTACTGGGAAGTGTGCTCATTTAATGAAGTGCTTGCTAGCAAATATGCCAATGAAAACCCGGGAGACTTTGTAAATTATAACAAACGTTTTCTTGCCAGAGTTTTTCCCAGTCCTATGAGGATCGACTCTAGTAATATGAATCCCCAGGATTTTTGGAAATGTGGTTGTCAGATAGTAGCCATGAACTTTCAGACGCCTGGATTAATGATGGATCTTAACATTGGTTGGTTTCGACAAAATGGGAACTGTGGCTACGTCCTTCGTCCTGCTATCATGAGAGAAGAAGTATCTTTCTTTAGTGCAAACACAAAAGACACTGTGCCTGGAGTTTCACCTCAGCTGCTTCATATTAAAATCATTAGTGGGCAAAACTTTCCTAAACCCAAAGGATCAGGTGCCAAAGGTGATGTTGTGGATCCATATGTCTATGTTGAAATACATGGAATCCCTGCTGACTGTGCCGAGCAAAGGACAAAGACTATGCACCAGAATGGTGATAATCCAATTTTTGATGAAAGTTTTGAATTTCAAATAAATTTACCAGAACTAGCAATGGTGCGTTTTGTAGTGCTGGATGATGATTACATTGGGGATGAGTTTATCGGGCAGTACACTATTCCCTTTGAGTGTCTACAGACTGGTTATCGTCATGTTCCTCTGCAGTCTTTAACTGGTGAAATGTTAGCACATGCTTCCTTGTTCGTGCATGTGGCCATTACTAATCGAAGGGGTGGTGGGAAACCTCATAAGCGGGGCCTCTCTGTGAGGAAGGGCAAGAAATCACGGGAGTATGCTTCTGTGAGAACACTGTGGATTAAAACAATAGATGAAGTGTTCAAGAATGCTCTCCAGCCTATACGAGATGCCACGGATTTGAGAGAAAATATGCAGGTACAGTTTTTATGGTGAATTTGTCAGTACGTTATGTGTATTTTTGTATTATGATACGTAAATAATATGTGCTGTTTAGAGTCTTACTGCATTTTGTAAGTTACTTGAATCAAGTCTAATGCTGAGCAGCTTTAAAAACTGATTATATTAGAGCAACTTTTGGGGTGATACCGTCTACTGATGTAAACTGTGATTCATACACATAGTTTGCCATTTTTTTCTGTGTGAAAAACGATTCAGAATTCAAACCTGTTGACTAGACCTGTGTCTTTGAAAAAAATTATTAGATATATGCCAGTAGAAAGTACAGTAAGATTTTAGCTTGTTTTTGCAGAACCCTGGAGATCTAACTTCCAAATGCAATTTTTGGAGATTCTAATAAAGATTTCAGGTAAATAAGCTCTTTTTAGTTCTAAATCAGAGGACTTTAAAGTTACATTTTATTTAGTAAAGCTTTTAACTAATTACAAACTTCTGAAGAAATACTAGCAGTGATCTGTAAAATTCAGCAACTTCATCTGAAATGAAGTGGCTTATTAAATCATCATACTTTTATTTAACATGAAGGGGAAACTGATCAAAGACATCAGCGTAGATAAATTTTCTTCATGAATAATGTTATCTTGAAGAGATTTTATTAGTAGTACAGTTTTAAAACTGGTTTTTCTCTTTATGGAAGAAGAAAGTATTTCAGTGTTTTGAAGCTCCCCCATTCTATTTGATATATAACGTTACTGTACTAAGAAATTATTTGAAAGATATGGAGATAATATTTTGGTTTGTGAAAGTGTTTTGCTTTACAAGCTAGGTATAGAGTGAGCTTTACATGTAGTTAATCTCTTGAAGCGTAAAATTCTGTCACATAAGAGGTACTGTATTTTAAAATGGCTTTCAAGGAATAGCTGAATCTGAGATTTAAGGAGAGCAAAAACGAGCAGTTTTTGTAGCTGCTTTAAACTCTTCACTTCATGTGCTGCATTGTTTTCCAGAGCTGCTATAATCTGTCAGTCTTTGCAGTATGATGTCTTTGAATGGCAGATATTGGAAGATATCTTAGATATTTTATTCTCTCAGTTTAAGTTGCATTATCAACTAAATTGTTATTGTATCCCAAAGTGCTATCAAGAAGGTATTTATGATATGTATATGTAGGAACATTAATTTTGTGTAGCTTTACTGGCAGGTTATATAATATGCATAATTTAAAATCTATGTAACTAAAGGTTTCCAGCTAATAAAAATAAGCAAGCCACTCAAAATAAATACCAGCTTATGTCAAGGAATGTGATTTATGAATTATGGCTTTTGGGAGTAAAGAAGAACATAATGTCCCTGAAGCCAGATACTGAGAAACTGGTTTTGTTTTTAAAATAAACTGGAAGAAGGTAAAAAATAAGGAATTGTAGAGCAGGAAGTCTAATTTTTTTTTTTAATCATATTTTTTAATCATAGGTTGCCTTTTATCATCTTTGTTATGCACTGCAATGCCATGACAAAAGCTGATGTCATAATTTGTTATGTGTCCATCACTGATGAAAGAACAGTGGATGTGATGTATGTTTAAATTGTTTGATGGAGTCAGATATAGGGTTATAAGTCAAAGGCAAGAGTTACAGCTGTATCTTTGCCTTGCCTGCCAGTAGCTAATGTGTATGCTCCCTGTGCTCTCATTTACCTCTCTGTAAAATTATTGATCATAATGATTTATTCATGCTGTTAAACAAAATCGGCTTGAAAAGACGTTCCAATGTCTTTTTTTTTTTCCTTCCAACTGTGTAATTATTGTATCATTAAGCTGTAGTCTGGTTGTTAGTAGTTTGTCTTTGGTGGACATTTACTGAACACTACTTTACTGAAGTATACTGTAAGTGAACGTAATAGATGTCATGTAGGTATTCACATAGGTTGGCACAGATATCCTGTATGTAGATATCTTGAAATCTATTTTATTTATTTTGTTTCATAAAAGGAGCGCAGAATATTTCACATTTGATTACTATTTGCATTAAAGTTGACATTACGTCCCTCAAGGTAATTTGTCCAAAACAAAGCCGTCAAGATGGAAAATGGTTTGATGAAAATGATTAATCAGTCCTAAAAACTGGTCAGATACCCAGTGTAGGTAAGATGAGAAAAAAGGGAGCATTGAGCACATTTGTAACTCAAATGTGCAATGATTTTGTTTCTTCCAGGAAAACAAACTCCAGACCTGCCAGAGATCACCAGCTCCCACTTGGTACAGACATCCTAAATTCAATACAGTGCTGAGAACATTCCTCTCATGGAATTTCAGTGGCTGCTTGGAGTCACATTGTATTTCTAATACTGGAAATTCTTCTCAAGTTTTAACATGCAATTTTATATTCCACCGTATTGGATAGCAATTAAAACTATAATAAATTTTAGAGAAATATACAAAATTGAAATTTATATAAAAGTACCTGAAAAATTGGTTTAAGTCATCCTGTAATAGGAGTGACATCAGTTAGTGGAGTGCTGGGTTTGTGAATTGCACCAAATGGGAGCCAGCAGATCCACAGCACGTCTGGATGATAGTTAAGGTATTTCTAAAGTTACAAATGGGCTGAATTTCTCCTTCCACTCCACCTTGCTTATATGGGACGTTCACCACCTGCTGTTTCTCCTGATAACGTATTGTAAGTTACTTTGAAATATCTTTCAGAATTTTTTCAAAACAAAAAAGCACTATGCTTCAGAATTCATTTTATTTGCATTGTTAATTTTAGTAGTGGAATAGGCCACGCACTTGTTCTAATTTGATTTTTGCTGCAGAAGGTATTGCTGGAACTTTTAACTTTTCTAGTTAACTACAAGTGTAATCTTGTTTGCTTTAAAGCTGCCAGTTCTTCGGGGAAAATCTGTGTACGTTTTAGCTCAGCTGTTGTACTGTTGTATATTAACCTGAAAGAATGATAAGTTAAAATTGTATTTAACTGTAAAGGAAACTCTTTCTTTCCTTTTTGCAGAATGCAGTAGTCTCATTCAAAGAATTATGTGGCCTCTCTCCTGTAGCAAATCTTATGCAGTGCATTTTGGCAGTGTCTACGCGCTTGGTTGGGCCTGATAGTGCACCCTTGGTAGTACTGAATCTCAATGATCAGTATCCGACTATGGAGCTCCAAGGGATAGTTCCAGAGGTCTTGAAAAAGATTGTAACAGCATATGACATGGTGAGTAGTCTTTTGTGGTTATTTTATATGCTATCTGAACACTTTCTTCTTAGAATACATAGTACTATGCCTGCTTAGAAAGGTCATTTTAACCTCTGAATTGCTGTTTCATGCTTCATTACATGTGTTTGAAAGCCATTCCCATGAATGTGCTGCAACTGGTAGTGTTTTCATATCAGGTAAAAGAGCTATACACTGCATGTGAATATGGAAGTGTTTGTACACTTCAGAAAGCAAAGTTGTTACAATCAAGAGAGTGTAACATGAAGAGGATGTGTTAATTTACCTGTTCTGCAGTATCTTGAAGCTGTCTGCCTGTCAGTAAACCTCTTACAATTATTTGCTACTTAGTATTTTTCATTTTATGAACATTCCTTTGGCATTGACTTAGTGTAAACAGAAAGGAGTCAGAAAAAGTTTTTAGGAATTTTAGTTTTAGAAGCAACTTGAAGTGTTAAAATCTGCACATGCCTTTTCATTTTCCTGTGCTGAATCTTTCCTGGAGAACTCAAACTCATTGAATTACTCTGTAATCAGCTGTAATATTAACTTCAGATTTTATACTTAAGTAAATGTGTAAATTGTGTCTTCAGAAACTGGAAATTTAACATTTTACAAGGAAGGAAAACATTGAGAAATAATGGATTATACCTACCTGCCAAAAATCTAAAGTATCAAAAAAAGAAAGATCCACTGAGCAGATGAGTGTGATTTGAAATGTCCTCCACTTCTGTCATCTAGAATTTCTGTAACTGAGCTTTATATTTGTTTATTTTGTAATTGCTTTAATCTGATGTATCATCTGACAATAAGAAAATATCTCTAGGATAATTTTGCATTACTTTTCTATGTTCAAAGGAGAAACCTCACTCAACAAGATCAAGTCACCATGTTGAAAACACTCTTTGCTATTTAAAAGAAAAAAAAAAAGAGAAAGAAAATAAACTGGTAGTTCAGTTCCATACATATATATATATATACATATATATATTTTAAACCATTTTCTAGATAAAAAGCACTTTTAGAATAATACTATACCACTGTCCTAAAGTACTAAGTATGAATTGGTAATTAACAATTTATGTAGAGCTTGTATAGCTTAATGATGGTGTACATACAATACAATTTGATCTTAGCGGTAGCACAGTTACAAAAAGATGGTATCTTAGTGGTAGCCTTACAAGATATCATCATAATTAGGATGGAAACAGGCATGATTGTTGGATTTACACATATAATGTACTTAATGAAGTTCTATTTTGTTGGTGGAAATGTCTCAGACCTGCCATTTGTTCTGATGCTGCTCCATGCTTGTTATTAAACTATTCCGAATATTTAAGTATTTTAATTAAAATTCTTCGTTTTAAATACTTTTTTAGAGGTGACTCATACATTCAGACAGCTTCACAATACAGTTTTTTTTTCCTTTTCTCTAATGTAGCTTTAACCCCCTTCCCCTGTAGTCCTCAAGTGATTTGAATATTTGTGTACTTAGAAATCTATACTTCATTTTCATTGATCAAAACAGTAGAATATTTATGTAATGGCATGTTCAAAGCATTTTACCATCTCTACTTCTGTAAAGAATGGTGGAGACTCCATTTCATACAAAGACAAACATTAAGACACGACTTCAAACTTCTAGCTTTAAATAATATTGAAGATTAATAATCAAAACAGTGATGATTTTAGTCAAACTTACAAATAAAAATAATGAGATGCATTTCAATTCATGAAACTTGGCCTGTCCAGCTGGACAAAAAGTTTTAAGCAATTAGAATCAGTGGGATCTACTGGATAATCCTATGTCAGAAATGGGAGCTGTGCTGATAGCTCTTTTTTTTTTTTCTGAGAGCTCACCTAGATATCAACTGGAGAAAATGTGAGGATGCGTATCATTGACCACGAGAAGATGTGAAGCTTCCTAGCTCACATTTCAAAATTTGCTATCGTGACGGATGTTTAGAGTCTGATACTATATTAATGAGTTTTTTTCTGTATTTTTGGTTTGAATTTAGTAAGTCCTCAAAATGACACACTTTATATCAATAGTTGCTTTTGGTTTGGGGATTTTCTGGCCATCATTAAAGAGCAGGTGGGTGTAAAATTGGGCTTAGTAATGAGAAGTCTTATCTAGAATTAAGAAAGGGTAGCTGTGCTATCAAAATAATGATTACCTCCTTGTCTTATTTTATGCTGGTTTAGGTGTCAGCATAGATCAAAATTATATTTCAGCCATATTCTATGACACACACATAATGGTGTGTCAGTATGCTCACTATGAAATCGTGATGTTAAAAGGGAACACATTACATATTCATTAATTAAACAGAGGTTAACACTGTAAATGCACAAGTTGTCATGACCTTGCATGAATTCCGAATATGGCAGTCTGAATGATATTTTAATTCTACTTCAGAGTGAGAGTATTTGGGACAAATGAAAGAATTTTTATTTGTCAGATATGCTCTCAACTTTATAAAATCATAATCAACATAGAAAGCAGTATTCAGCCAAGATTATTAATTATCTAGAAGAATTTATTTGCATTGAAAGCATTAGAGGGCTCATCTTTTCCCTGTAAAGTGAGACAAGATGTAAGAATTTACAGTGGGACAGTCAGTCTGCATTGAAATAATTACAATTATAAGGAGAGTGCAGTACTGCAAGGACACATCTTACGTGAGAATAACTTCAGGTTCACATGATTACATACAATTTTTAAGGAAACAACTAAACAAATGATTTGTTAATTAGCATGTTACTACATAATTATTTTTATGTATGTAAACAAACAGCATGTTATGCTTTTTTTAAATTGCCAGTGTTCACTACTACGTACAGAGGAGCTATGGGTTAAAATAATGTATCTTTGAGCTTGATAAGTGTTTTTCCATCAGCCTTACTAAAACCAAAAGTTTACCCAGGAAATAAGAAAATCTTCAGCTTATATCCATGTTATGGCAGTTGAGGTGTCTTTCCAGAAGAATGAAAACAGATATAACTGGGAAATTTTGAGAAGCTGAAGTGGCATATTTTTCTCTAGCTACTCCATGCTCCTGAGTAAATTTTCTCTCATATTTTTTCTCACTGTTTAACAATGTTTTATTTTTCCCTTTCGTTCATGAACTTCAGCTTCCTTTATGTGATACTTCAGCATGCACTCTGTTGGTGTCATCACACCCATCACTGATCAGTGCTGCAGACTGAAGCTTGGAGTTAAGGCAAGTGCCTCTTCCACAACATTGCATGTTTTTTTTATGTCTTATGAGATTTAAGATGAAGAGTAAGTAAACTTTAAAAAGTTGTATTATGACAAGAGAAAAAAAAATTACCTTGTCCTAAGTCTGCAGCATTATTCAGTGATGACTGTAATAGCACTACAAAGATATGCTAGAGGATCATACAGAGGAAGCCAGATACTGTTCAGATACTGCCTTTGTTTGTCCTTTGTGAAGGATGAAGTGTCCCATTTGATGAAGATGAGGTTTTCTGAAGTTTGCAAGGAAAAACGTACTTACAAGAAGGAAACTAACATAGAAAATGCAGAAAGCTCTTCCTGTGTGAAAGAAGATAAAGTAATACTGCTGTAATAATTAGGATTGATTGTTATTAAGACCTAATTGTGCAGTGCTGCTAGGCCTATTTTTTTCACATTAAAAAAAAAAAAAAAGAAAGAAAATGAAAGAAAACAGAAAAAAAAAAAAACAACCCGCACATGAAGGTTATATTGTAATTCAAAGTGTATTCAGACTGATAGTACAGGAGGTCTTAATTTGTTTCAAGTAGTATGGATAGCTTTTATAGATGCGCTCTAGGGACAGGATCAAAATCAGGTCTGAGTTTATTGATGCTGAGGATTATGAGATAATGAAAATGAGAGGTATTAAAAGACACCAAAGCTTGTAAACCAGAATACACAATCTGATCTGTGAATAGTAATTCTGTAGTAAGCTTGCATCTGGTTTATCTGACTGTTGGCAGCAGATTGCATATACAGTCACGTTGAAGTTAACTTCATGTTATGTAGTTGCAAATGTTTCCAGTGACATGAGCTAATTAATGTAGCCTGTATTTTGATTTCCATTCTATTCACAAGATACTTTGACATTAATCCTAGAATTGTTATAGACTGAATCAACACTAGCAGGGTTTACTAAAAACTATCTAAAAACAACTTACTATCTAGGTTTTGGTCATTAATATTTCGTCTGCTGCTCAGTACCGTAAACGTTCTTCATCTTTAAAAATCATGATGGTATCCATGCAAGTGAATATGGTGGGACACTTCTGTATCAGACATGCTGGGTTGAAATCTGTAATTCTGACAGAAACAAAAAGCGTATCAATTCTGTGGAATGTAAATTTTCCAAGGAATAATTAGGAGATCTGTTTTGAGTTATACTTTGCTTGTAAAATCTATATTAGTTACCTTGTTGATGATGTAGGTTCTAGGTCATGGTTACCTTCCAAATGTAGTTAAGAAATTTCAGTCATTCTTCTGTGGTTATGAAACTGTATCTTGAGAGAATGTGTAAATTAAGACTTTTCCACTTCCTCTCAGCTTGTTGATGTGCCATAGTTAGTTAGCTCACAAGCCTTTGTTCCTTTGGGATTGAAAGTGTCTGTGCTAATGAGAGGTACAAGGTCCAGCGCTGCTACTTACTGATTGTTCTTGTAAGATGGAATGAGTGTACAGATTGCTTTATCTCTCATATAACTTTAGACTGAAACTTTAGATTTTGGATTGTTGCAAGGAAAGCTGAGTTCTTACCAATCTAATCTAACTTTGGATCGCATGTGATAGCATCTGACCTCTGTCTGCTTTGTGCACCTAAAGAAAATCTAGATTTTTCAATCTGGTGCCTTTTCTGAGGAATATGTGACTGGCATAGACTACGAAAGCTGTGCTTAGTTTTCCCCAGTCGATTCAGAACGTCATTCTTGACTGCATTTCTTCTGAAGTCCATGTTACAAGGCATCCTCCAAAATGTTGAAGTCATGTGAATATAAGGAGGATAAATAGATATTAAGCCGTATTGTGTTAATTACAAAAATATAAGAGCTCACTGTGAAGAAATTCAGGAGCAACCCTCGCCGATTTAAAAATAACAATGAATTGTTTCTTGAAAATAATGGAAACGAAGTCCATCAGAGTGTGTACAGCTGCTAGCTGATCAAAGAGTATAACCTGCAGGAAAGAAACAAAGCCATAAGACTAAATTTTTTTTTGCATGCATATACCTTTGGAGATTGAAGGTTCATATGAAACATTTCTTTATGTGGAAATCAGTGGAGAATGCACCTCTAGCTGAATTGCTAGTAGAAGAAATTACAAAAGAAAGACAATGTGACTGAAAAAAAAAATTACTATAATGATATTCATTCAAGCATTCTCAAGGATTGATATATCCAAACTGCTAAATTGCTGTGTGTATCCTCACACCTAAAACTGACTATCTAAGTTGGTAGTGTGGTGCCAGTATTTCAAAAGGTTTCCAGAGGAAATCAAGGATTTTCAGCTCAGACAGCCTGTCATCTGTACTGTGAAAATGGGAGAGTTCTTTGAAGTCAAGAAGCTTGTAAACAAGGGAGACTAATCTATTTTGTAAAAAGCATTTGTCAAAGTCCCTTTCCAAATGCTTAGGTTGAAATGAAGTTATCACTAAATTTTTTAGCCTTTTGAGTAGTTTATTATGCCCTGAAAACTGGAGTAAATGATGAGTTTAACTAGAATCATAGAATCACAAGGTTGGGAAAGACCTTGATGCAAGATCATCTAGTCCAACCATCGTCCTACTACCGTTGCTACCACAAGCTCCTAAACCGTATCTTGCAGCTCCTCATCCAGACAACTCTTGAACACTGCCAGGGACGGCAACTCCACCACCTCCCTGGGCAGCCACTCCAGTGCCTGAACACTCTCTGAGAGAAAAAGAGAAAAATTCTCCTTGTGTCTAACCAAAACTTCCTCTGGTACAGCTTGCAGCCATTTCCTCGGGTCCTGTTTTCTGCCTGGGAGAAGAGACCAGCCCTCCTCCACACAGCCTCCATTCAGGAAGCTGTAGAGTGCAGTCAGGTCTCCTCTGAGCCTCCTCTTCTCCAGACTAAACAATCCCAGCTCCCTCAGCTGCTCCTCATAAGGCTTGTGTTCCAGCCCCCGTACCAGTTTCATTGCCCTTCTCTGGACGCGTTCCAGGGCCTCAATGTCTTTCTTACAGTGAGGAGCCCAAACTAGCTGTTCCAACAGGAAGTGAGTTTTTATGAGAGTTATTTGTATTCATTATTGCATTTGGTTGTAATTTTCTAAAAAAAAGTAAGGTAGACTGTAAGTCTTTTGCAAGAATTTTGATCTAGCTAATACAGCTAAATTGTTTTGAAGATGTATGACCTAATGGTTCCCCAAGGACAGTATCAGGTGATAAATGGATACAGCTCAGTGGTGAAGAGATCTAAGGGCAATACTAATTTCAGCATATTAGTTGCAATGTAATATTGCAGATAGCCTAAGTAATATTTTTGTCCTGTTTAATTATAACTGCTTTTTTTTTTCTTTTTCTAATGAGTTTAAATAGTTGCTGAGTGCAGTTGTTAATCTGTCAAAAAAACTGTTGAGAAACAAAGTACTGATGGAACATACAGTCAATAGCATGGGCAGTTCCTGCAAAAGCAGCTATGTTATTTGTTATCAGTTCTTGTTTTCCTGTTGTATAACAGGACAGTCATTCTAAACTGCAAGCTGCAATTACACATCCAAAAGTGGAGCTGCAGATGATAACCTCAAATTATATTGGCTTTTTCAGTCCAAAAGGGCAAAAACAAAGGTCTAATTTTGGATATTCAAGCTTCACTGCCAAATGTTGTAGAGTATCAGCTGTTCCACATTGAAAAACTCTGATAATGACAACTTGATGCTTTTGGAAAGTCAAGATTTCTTTTTTTAAAAAAATTAAGAGAATGAATGATGAAAATTTTGATGTCCTCTCAGTAATTCCATTATAGCTTATGTCTGACTATTTATAAGAACATAGAATAATAGTACTACATGAGAAGAAAAGTTCATCTGGCTTACTTTCTTGTTTCTAACATATTCCAATGGCATGTTAGTGGAAAAGCACAAAAATAGGTCACATGAATAGTAACTTGTCTTAAATGTACTCCATATTTCTAATAGTAGTTCTTGTTTTCTTTCCCAATGAATTTTTAATCTTCTGTTTGTCTTTCTGACCACTCCTGTGTAAGAAATGTGGTTATTTGATCTTTCACTGATACTCTGAGTTTCAAAAATAATGTTGCATATTAATATTTTTCCCAAGGATAGCAGTGTTCTGCTTCTTTTTACAGATGCAGGCTATTTTCCTTCCTATACATGTATGTATACTTATATTTACATGCCTCCTTATTGTCCACTTTTTACATGGTGTTCTCATTCTGTTTGTTTAAAGATAATGAAAAGCATTTTGTTCTGATAGCCAGAGCAACAGGAAAACAAGGCAAAATGGTGGTTGAGCGTGCATTGCATGCACAGTTTAAAAGAGAGCTGTAGGTTATTTTATTTACTCTGTCTTCAATCTGGTCTTTTCAAGTACTTTAGTTATGAGTAATGAAGAGAGAACATACAGGCTTTTAGATACAGAATTTGTGGACTCTTGGTTCCTTTGGTAAATGTGAGACGTCTTCAGTGCGCACTGAAGTAGCAGTTAGCGGTTTTGTTTTCTCATCTTGTATTTTGGACAGTACACAGATAGTAGAAAGATCAATTATTCTTCATTATATGGCATCTCTGGACTGTCTGGGCTGAACCACACCTGATTTTTACTTATAATGAAGTTACTATTGATTTTTTTGTTTCTGTAAGTGAACTGCTAGAAAGCTCAATTGTAAAAATTTCTTTTGATTGAAGATGTGAACTTTAAAATCCATACGTAGAATCATTAATGATGGAAGCCATCTCTGGAAATCATCTTGTCCAATCCCGTGATGAGATCAGGGCCAACTAGAGCACATTGCCTAAGACTGTTCAGTTGGGTGTTGAGTATCACACGGGATGAACACTCGACAGACTCTCTGGGCAAACTGTGCCATTGTATGACCACACAAGATTCCCCTGAGCCTTCTCTGCTTGAGCCTGAACAGTCTCAGCTCTCTCAGCCTCCCAGTATGAGAAAGATGCCTCAGTCCTTTTAAGGAACTGTCTTTGTGGTCTTGTGCTGGGCTTACTCCAGTAAGTCCCTATCATTCTTCTACCTCAGAGCCCCAGACTGCCCTGCGTGTTCCACGTGTGGCCTCAGCAATGCTTAGTAAGGGGGAAAGATTATTCTCCTCTGTCTTCTGGGGATGTACTTCCTATGTTGTTTTCTCTTTGTTATCCATCAGGGCCCTCTGGTCCTGGTCTCAGAAGCTGCCTTCCAGTCAGTCAGCCTCCAGCCTGTACTGGTGCACGTGGAGTTCATTTGCCTTCACTGAACTTCACAAGGTTCCTGTCAACCCATCTCTCCAGCCTGTCAAAGTCTTTCTGAGTAGCAGTACAGCTATGTGCTGTACCCACCTTCCTCCAAGCCTTGTATCTTCTGCCAAGCTTGCTGAAGGTGCCCTGTGACCCATCATGCAGGTGATAAATGGGGGTGTTAAACACTGTTAGCTCAAGTATCAGCCTCTAGGGTATGCCACTGGTGACTGAATCAGGCTTGAGGACCCCTTTCTTTTGAAAACTTAGTAGCATTGATCTAGCTGTCAGTTAACTGTCAAGATTAAATCACTGGTTATTGAATTTTGAACTGAGCTCAGTAATGTGAAGAGCACTTTCCAGCTTAATGGAAGTGCACTGCTGTTGATGTTCGTGTTAGATAAAAGCATGTTTCAGAATGCTTTCAGTCCCCTCACCATTAGAATAATTCACTTGGGTTCGAGGTTTGAAATGAGTTCAGAATCTGATTTTCCAGTACATTTCCTTCCTAGTGCTATAGCTGCATTCTTTTCCAGTTGAAAATAAAGTCAGTATATATATAATTCTAAACAACTCTTTATGCAACTGCACAGCAAGCTGACTGACAGGTGACACTGGAAGGACTGAGAACAATTCTTTTGCTTATTCCAGTGTTACAACAAAACACCATTTTGATGCAACAAATTGAATACTAGACTGCTTGAGTAGAATTTATATGGATATTTAGTTAGAGCTGACAATATTTTGTTTGTGTTCCCAGTGCATATGGTGGCACCAGTTTGGCCACTGGATATTAAGCAGTTTCCAGAAATGTCACAGAAGGGTATCTAGTACACTTAGATTTGAGAGAAAAGAAGAATGTGAATAGCGTTTTGTGGAGATAACTTTTTAAATAAAGACTTGGTTTATGCCTATTTTAAGTGTGTTTTTTACTGTTGGAACATAGATCTGCCAGTATTTTTAACACATGCTCTTCTTTTGTAGTGTGCTTTAATTGCTACAAAATAAAATTCATCCTTGATGTTGCAACTCAGTGAAGGTATTTTCTCTCACTGAGTTTCATCATCGTGACATAGCTTACCATTAGCTGGATTCTTGTAAAATGTTTTATGATTTATCTCTTGGTATGTGCAACATCTGATGCAGACTGAGATGTGAATGATCCAAATCCTTTATTAGAAGTTCTCACATCATTATATACCTTCACAAGTTTTCTTTTTCTAGCTTTCCCATCCACCCCTACCTTTACATGTCAACAGAGCATTCTAGAAAACACTCTTCAACCGTTCACACAGGCGCTTATCCAGTCAGAGCTGTGAGACGTTCTTTCTTCTTCTAGAGGTGTCCTTGGTTCTCATGCTGTTTATCTTGCTCCACAGCTTCTGCTCTGAACAGTTTTTCTTGTATTCCCACAGGTATGCTACCTACCAGCTCCAGAGAAATAACAAATACTGTAGTATTAATAAATTATTATTACTGTAATAATAAATACTATAGTGGGCTTTTTTTTTTTTTTTTTTTCCTGTCTCTCAAAGAATTCTGTCTCCAGGTCTGTATTCTTGTTAGAATGTAGTGTGTAAAATATTTAACTTTAAATTCAATCTATGTCTTTCCCCTAAGTTAGAGGCATGAGTAGAATGTTCTGTCTTCTACCAAAAGAGATATCTTCATCAGCCTGGTAATAATAAATCTCGACTTATTCGAATTCAGAATGATTTCAAGTAGTGTTAATAGAATGTGCATGTACATCCATGTGAGCATTTATATACATATATATACTTCTACATATATAAGCATATACTTATACCTGTATGTACTTACATATATTACATATTATATACATTATATAATATATTATATTGTCTTACATGTGATACGTACTATATACATATATGTAGACATACACAGTATTAGTTCATAGATCTTACCTCTTCAGTAAAACAAAACAGACAAAACAAAGCTCTGAAACACTAAAAATAATCTTAAAGGATAGTCTAGACTTCTATATTCCTTTTTTTATTATTTTCCTATAACTGTCCTGATGATATATTCTGTTTTGCTGAGAAAAGAATAGATACTTTAAGTATATGATTTTTTCATTTGTTCTGCGAAGATGGAGTCACAAAAGGGGTGAATGTTACCAATAGTAGTGGTGAAGTTCTATTAGTAGGAAACAAGAATGTTTTTTATTTCTATCCATTATAGCCATTTCTTTTCTAATACCTTTGATAGATGAAATAACTCAAATGTTCTTATCATCTTTGTTGACATTTATTCTTTTGGTTGAATTATTAACAGTTTTTCTGATAAGTAGGTAAAATGATTGCATGATTGGTCATAAGATGGATGAGAGGCAGGAATTGCAGGGAGAGCTGAAACAATTCCAGTAAATGTTGTATGTTTCGTCTTTAAAAAATATTCACCAGATATCTGGAATCTGCTCTTCCAGAGGAAAGCAACAGTGGAAATGGGAATTAATATTGTAAAAGACTGGGAAGTATTAATCTTTGTATAATATTTGTTATTCTCTTAGAATAGGCATGCATAATTTATAGTACATTTTTAATGAGGAGCGCTTCTAACTGCTTGTTCCCTATTAAGCTTGTTTGCGTTTCTCTTTCCAGTTTTGTCACTTAAAATACAAGTTAGCAGTGGTTAGGAAATTCCTGCTTTTTGATTGCCTTGTTCATTATATGCTTATGTAATGTACACTAGAATATAGTTTGTTTTTCTCCTCTGCTTCCACAACTAATTCACCTTCAGAATTTCATTTCTCATTCTGCTTACAGACATTCTGTTTCTCACACTGAAGCTTCTGCTTACTCTTCATTTTCTGCTTTGCTTTTGTACCAAGCACAAAACAAGTATGATGTGGACCAAGCTGATTTTCTGTTTAAATAGTACTATTTATACTTAGTTGTTCTGCATGCTGTGCCTACCAAAAAGTCTTCATTCTCTGTTAGAATCATAGAATCATAGAATCACTAAGGTTGGAAAAGACCTAAAAGATCACCCAGTCCAACCGTTCACCTATTCCCAATAGCTCCTACTAAACCATGTCCCTCAACGCAACATCCAGTCTTTCCTTGAACACCCCCAGGCTCGGTGATTCCACCACCTCCCTGGGCAGTCCATTCCAGTGCCTGACCACCCTTTCTGAAAAGTAATACTTCCTCATGTCCAGCCTGAATTTCCCCTGGCGTAGCTTGAAACCATTCCCCCTGGTCCTATCCCTAATGACACGAGAGAAGAGGCCGACCCCCAGCTCACTACAACCTCCCTTCAGGAAGTTATAGAGAGCAATAAGGTCTCCCCTGAGCCTCCTCTTCTCCAGGCTGAACATTCCCAGCTCCTTCAGCCTCTCCTCATATGGCCTGTGTTCCAGACCCCTCACCAGCTTCGTTGCCCTTCTTTGAACACGTTCCAGGGCCTCAATATCTTTCTTGCAGTGAGGGGCCCAAAACTGGACACAGTACTCGAGGTGCGGCCTCACGAGTGCTGAATATAGGGGAACAATCACCTCTCTGCTCCTGCTTGCAACACTGTTTCTGATGCAAGCCAGGAATAATATCTATTAATAGATATTTAATTTAATTAATTAATTAATTAATTAATTAATTAATTAATTAAATAATTAATTAATTAATTAATTAATTAATTAATTTAATTAACAAGGTTAATATCTGCTTGATTGTTTCTGTGATACAATTTGGCTAAAATTCTGGAAAGAATTTATATGTTGGAACAGTTTGTAAGGGTTGTAACAGCTGAGTATTTGCTGAGGGATGTGGTGCAAAGCAATGTAATAATAAAATTGTAATGAACTTTTATTATTACTTAATTAATCAAACATAACTAGAAGGTGATGTGTGGACATGTACACACCTTACTGCTTGGTTCTGTTTTTAGTGAAAGAATTCTTTTTGTTTACAAAAACAGCATGTAATTTCCTTTGACATCAACAAAATTGGGGTGTAGCACTGATATTGATTAAATGGTGGTGGGAATCAACTCTTGAATTTTTGTTAGTTGAGCCAATTTTGCTTACTGATGCTGTTAATCTTAAATACAGCTTTGTATGTGTTTTAAAGGAAACTGAAGGTAAAGAAAGAAACTTGTTCTGGTATTGTTAGTACCAAAATTTGTATTAGAATTATTTGTCACTTTTTTTTTCTTCCCGAAATTTGCAAGGGAAGCATTACATTTGATCTAAGGATATTTTTCATACCAAAACTGTGAAATTTTAAACCTCTAAATTATTATATCGTCTTCAGTGTTAACCTTATCACAATGGAGGAACACTGACACTGTGATCTGTTTCTTTTCCTTCCATCTGCAATACTAGTGTGACTTTCTTACTCTTTCAAGTACAGGAGCTAAACAAAGGAACACCATGATGTGAGCGTATTTAGTCATCTTTGTATTCTCTTTTTTTCTAAATATGAGTGCAGTGTCCCAGAACAGAAGAGTGAGTTTTCGAATCTACCGCTGTTACCACATTTTCTAAATTATCTGCATGTAGGATATATTATATGGAGGAACTGAGGGCA